>NC_090729.1:42568412-42571550 GCF_036898095.1 Palaemon carinicauda
AACTTTTCTCGGATCGTGACCTGCGGGTGTACTGTCAGGATCCGCTCTGCGAATAAAATATGTCATTTTCGCTCTGAGTTGATTCAGAGATAAATTTGAGCCTGATGTTTCTCCCCTGAATAGTTGACTACCCTTGAAGTCTGAAGTTCTACGAAGATAGACCTTTAGGCATTCTACTGGACCTAGAGATGCATCTTCTTTCAGAGGGCAGATTCTCCAGGGACCCCACCTGTTGGTGGGTAACTCATTCTTGGCGAGAAACGTAGGATCCGGAAACAGGTTCAGCTCCCCCCCATCCAGGAACTGAACACGACCTGCCTCTCTCGAGAGGGCTACGATCTCACTAACCCTGGCCCCGGACGCGAGTGCAAATAGGAAAATAACTTTTTGCGTCAAATCCTTTAACGCACATTCTTCATTGCTCAACAAGGAGGCGAAATGAAGAACTTTGTCTAAAGACCATGAGATGGGCTTTGGAGGTGCTGAAGGTCTGAGCCTAGCGCAGGCTTTCGGAACTTTATTATAGATCTCGTTACCTAGGTCGATCTGGAAGGCAAATAAAATGGGTCTCATCAAAGCCGATTTACACACTGAAATCGTGTTAGCTGCCAATCCTTGGCCATGGAGGTGGATGAAGAAAGATAAGCAGAAATCTCTTGAGATCTCCTGCGGATTCTTTGCCTTTACAAAGGCCACCCATTTTCTCCAAGATGACTCATATTGCCTTCTAGTCGATTTGCACTTGTATTCCTCTAGGAAGTCTATGCTGGCTTTCGAAATCCCGAAGCGCTTTCTCACCGCTAGGGCGAGAAAATCATGAGCTGCAGGGTCTGGGTTTTCTGTAATGAAGCGCAGACAGTCGACTTCTGGACTCGCTGGGTCAGAACTGGATGTGGTAGCGGCACGAACTTCATCTGTAGTTCCAACGCCAAGGGGAACCACATACTGTTCGCCCACTTGTGGGCCACTATTGCCGCTACCCCCTTGAAGGATCTCAGTTTGTTGAGGACCCTCAACAGAAGGTTGTGAGGAGGGAACAGATAAATCCTGGACCATCTGTTCCAGTCGAGGGACATTGCGTCCACTGCTTCTGCTAAAGGGTCCTCGTACGGGGACACGTACAGGGGCAACTTCTTGTTGTCTTTCGTCGCAAAGAGGTCTATTTGCAGTTCTGGGACTTGATTCAGAATGAAGGAAAATGATCCTGCGTCTAAGGACCATTCCGACTCTATCGGTGTGAACCTGGATAGAGCGTCCACTGTCACATTGCGGACTCCTTGAAGGTGAACTGCCGACAGGTACCACTTCTTCTTTTCCGCCAATCGGAAAATGGCTAACATCACTTGGTTGAGAGGTGGTGACCTCGACCCTTGTCGATTCAAGCATCTCACAACCACCTCGCTGTCTGTCACCAATCTTATGTGGATCGAGTGACGCGGGGAGACTTTTTTTAAGGTAAGGAGCACTGCCATAGCTTCTAGAAAGTTTATATGAAAGGTCCTGAATAGCTTGGACCAAGTCCCCTGGACTTTTTTCCGATGAGAGTGACCTCCCCATCCCTCCTTTGAGGCGTCTGAGTGAATCGTCATCGACGGGGGAGGTGGCTGAAGAAGAACCGACTTCTTTAGATGTCTGGCTTGGGACCAAGGTCTGAGAAGAGTACGTAGCCGAGGCGGCACTGGTCTTCTCAGGTCTCTTCGCGCGTTTGATGCATACGTTCTCCAAACTCCGGTTGCATCCTTTAGCTGTGCTCTTAGCACTGGGTCTGTCACTGAAGCAAACTGGAGAGAGCCTAGTACCCTCTCCTGTTCGCGTCTTGATATCCTTTCAGAATCTAGAAGTCTCTTGACAGAGCCCGCTATCTCCTTCCTTTTCTTCATTGGGATGGAGAAACTGTGTGACAAAAGGTCCCAGTGGATTCCCAGCCACTGGAACTTTTGGGATGGAGAAAGTCGAGACTTTTTCTTGTTGATCTTGAAGCCTAGGTACTCTAGGAACTGGATCACCTGACTGGAAGCTTGCAAGCATTCGGTCTCGGATGCTGCCCACACCAGCCAGTCGTCCAGGTAGGCTACTACCTGAATTCCCTTTAGGCGTAATTGTTTGAGAGCTGCGCTCGCAAGCTTCGTGAAAATCCTTGGGGCTATGTTTAGCCCGAATGGCATGGCTCTGAAGGCGTACAGTTTCCGTTGTAGCCTGAACCCTAGGTAGGGGGAGAGTCGACGGCTGATTGGAATGTGCCAATAGGCGTCTGACAAGTCTATAGAGACTGAGTATGCCCTCTTGGGCAGTAAGGTCCTTATGTGTTGCAGTGTTAGCATCTTGAATTTGCAATTCACTATGAACTTGTTGAGTGGTGACAAGTCCAGAATGACTCTGAGCTTTTCCGAGTCTTTCTTGGGAACACAAACAGCCTCCCTTGGAATTTGATGGACTTCACCTTTCGGATCACATTTTTCTCCAACAGTTCTTGAACGTAATCCTCCAAAATGGGGTGGAGTTTTGGAAAAACCGAAGGCATGGGGGTGGAGTGCTGTACCAGCTCCAACCCAGTCCATTCTTGAGTAGGCTTTGGGCCCAGGGATCGAAGGTCCAGCGATCCCAAAATTTCATCAGTCTCCCTCCTACCGGTATCATTTCACTTGGACTGCCGTCCTGAGGTCTTGCCTCCCTGACCACGACCACCTCTGAATCCCCTTCCCCTTGAGGGGCGCCTAGACGAGCCTCTGGCTGCTCCTCTAGGTTTTGCACGAAAGGAAGAAGACTGTCCTTCGAACGTTGGGGCGAATGTGGTTGACTGACCTGGCACAGCCTGGGGTACCCACTGAAAGGCAGTCGGGGTTTGTGCCACCATCTGGGGCACTGGAGGCAAAGGCAATTGCAGTTGCTGTTGCTGTCTATAAGGCTTGGCTGGCCGAAATGGTAGCCTAGTCTTCATATTCTTCCTCTTTGGTTGAGGACCCTCATCCGGGGAAGATTTTCTTTTGATAGCCAGGCCCCACTTCTGGAGAAGGTTTCTATTCTCCACGGCGGCCTTATCAACAACCTCTTTGACCACATCGGTAGGGAAAAGGTCTTTTCCCCAAATGTTGGAGGAGATTAACTTCCTTGGCTCGTGTCTCACCGAAGCCCCGGTGA
>NC_090729.1:42577050-42579550 GCF_036898095.1 Palaemon carinicauda
AACAGGTAACGATGTCCTTGTGATGTGGGTAGGGGGCCTACAACGTCGACGTGAATGTGTTCGAAACGACGTTGAGGTTGAGGAAATGTGCCCACTCCTGAATCCGTGTGTCGATGTATTTTGGAAGTTTGGTAAGAAGTATAGGCGTGGACCCAATCCTTAGCATCCTTAGAAATGCCGTGCCAAATGAACTTCGCCTTCAGCAGCTGTGCAGTAGAACGGCACGAGGGATGTGAATGGCCGTGAATGAAATCAAACACCTGTCGGCGCATGGGAGCAGGAATCCAAGGTCGCGGTCTACCAGTACTGACGTCACAGAGGAGGGTGGTGTTGGAGTCTTCGAGGGGAAAGTCTTCCCAACGGAGGGACGTGCAGGATGTCCTACAAGCTTGATACTCTGGATCCTATCGTTGGGCTTCAGCCAGGGCGTTGTAATCCAATCCCAGTTGAACGGCAGCCAACGTGTTTCTTGACATGGCATCGGCAACGGGATTCATTTTCCCAGGGACGTATTGGAGGGTGCAATTGTATTCAGCCACGACGGAGAGATGTCGCCGTTGAGGGGCGGACCAGGCGTCAGACTGTCGAGTGAAGGCGTGCACCAGAGGCAGTTGGTCTGTGCGAATGACGAAAGGCGTACCTTCTAAGAAATGGCAAAAGTGACAGACAGCCAAGTGCACCGCCAGCAATTCTCGATCGAAGGTAGAATAACCCGATTCTGCCTTGGACAGTTTTCTGCTGAAGAAGGCCAATGGGCGGGGCGAGCCTTTGACCACCTGCTCGAGTACTGCACCAATAGCGACGTCGCTGGCATCGGTGGAGAGAAGGAGAGGGGCGTGTGATATAGGAAAAGTGAGAGCCGCAGCAGTTGATAGGGCCTTCTTTGCATTGCAAAACGCTGCTTTTTGAAGGGGACCCAAATTCAGGTCCTTTGGCTTGCCCTTAAGGGAGGCGTAGAGGGGAGCAAGAGTAGCGGCAATGGCTGGTAGAAAACGGTGATGATAGTTGATCATGCCCAAGAATTCCTGCGGAGCTTTGACGGTTGAGGGCGCGGGGAAGATCTGAAGGGCTTCTACCTTCTCAGGGAGGGGATGGACTCCTTCAGGAGTGATACGGTGCCCTAAGAACGACACTTCGTTGGCGCCAAAGGTACACTTGTCGTACCGGACTACAAGCCCGTTTTGTTGCAGGCGGTCGAGCACGATGCGCAGGTGACGAAGGTGTTCCTCTTTTGAGGAGGAGAACACAAGTATGTCATCCAGATAATATACACAGAAAGGGAGGTCCCCTAAGATGCCATCCATGAGACGTTGAAACGTTGCCCCAGCATTACGAAGGCCAAAACAGTAGTAATTGAAGGTGCATGTACCAAACGGAGTGGTGATGGCGGTCTTGGGGATGTCTACAGGTTTCATAGGCACCTGATAATACCCGTTCAGGAGGTCGGGCGTAGAGAAAACCTTCGCTTTGTGCAGGTAGGAGGTCACGTCGGCAATGTTTGGGAAGGGGTAGTGATCCGGTTCTGTTTGCATGTTCAGGTGCCTGTAATCCCCGCACAGAGCCGTCTTTCTTCAGAACGATGTGTAAGGGTGACGACCATGGGCTGGAGGCCTTTTGGCAAAGGCCCATGTCCTCCATTTCGGCGAACGTCTGGTTGGCGGCTGCCAATCGTTCCGGTGCCAGATGTCTGAATTTTGCGAAGACTGGGGGTCCCGTCGTCTTGATATGGTGATAAATACCGTGCTTGGCAGGAACCGTGGGTGTTTGGCGAAGTTCTGGGTACGACATGAGGAGGTGGGTGTACGCATCCGTGGGTGAGCTGATGTGGAGAGCGAGGTTAGAGGGGGCGGGTTGAAGAGGTATTGACAAGTACGAGTCTACATTGACCAATCGTCGGTGGGCGACATCGACCAGAAGGTGGAAATGAGAGAGGAAATGCGCATCGAGGATTGGCATTGTGACGTCAGCAACGAAAAACTTCCAATTGAATTTACCGTTTCCGAACAATAATGTAAGGTTCTCGTAACCGTAGGTGGGTATCGCAGATACGTTGGCAGCTACAAAGCGTACGTCGGCAGATGTAGACAGACTACGTCGTGCCTTGAAGAGTTTCCTTGGCAAAAAAGAAGGACAAGCACCCGTGTCTACCAAAAATCCCACGCCCGTTCCTGCATCCTGTAAAAAGTAAAGATTAGAAACACGGGAGGCCACCACCACAAGCGATGGCCTACTTACACGTTTTTTTTGGCCACTGACAATCCTTGGCACATTTCTCTGTGGTTGCCCTGAATCTGAAGTGGTAGTAGCAAAACTGCAGCGGATGGGAGGTAGTAAGTGGCTGTATGTCCTACGGCATTCATGTCAGCTTCAGTTGACGTTGAATAGGCATCCTTGTCGTCAGGGGTGGAGGCGTTGATGGAAGTCTTGAAGTGGCTGTCCATAAGGGCGTCGGCTTTGGTCATCAAGTCCTTTATGGGTAAACTATCGACATCGAGTATGG
>NC_090729.1:42584550-42597050 GCF_036898095.1 Palaemon carinicauda
ATATGGAGGCATTCAAGATTCTCCCCGTAGCACATTTGGCGGCCATTTTTCAAAATGGCCGCTATTTACCGTTAGCGTCATTGAATATGTACCATAATTTGTCTTTTTGTGGATGCTAAAGGTGATAAGTGTGCTAGAGGTGATAAGTATTGTACAATTACACATACTTCTGTGCTTACCAAATAATTTGGCTACCATTTTACAAGAAAATGAATTTTACTTTGCAGCGGCAGCGTTGGTGGCAGTGACGGCGGCTGCAGTAATAGTATAGTGTTGATAGTCATGGTGCTTGTAGTAGTAACTTGTGGTAACATGGTGGTGTTTTGTGTCTTTGCAGGTGAGGCAGCAGCAGCACCACCTGACATCAGAGATGCGTTGTTCCAGACTGCAGCCATGGCAAAGAAGTTCCAACTGGTCGATACTTTTGAGCAACGTACTCCCACAACACCTCCTGAGACAAACTGGAAGCTGTGTCTTGTATGTCAAGAGGAGACAACAGAGTCACTTGTCTGCCCAGTACTGTCTAAACGCCGAGACCCTGGGAGTGGATACACGACAATGGCTGCAAACTTGGTCAAATTTGATGAACTCGGAGAACTGCCAAGAACTGTTCAGTTACAAAGACTAGATGAAGGACAAGGTGTTGAGGCGACAATGGTTGCCCACCAGGCCAAGTGGCATAAAACATGTATGCTCAAATACAATAACACAATGCTACGAAGAGCAGAGAAGAGACGCATCGCAAGCAGCTCAGCATTTGATAGTACTGACAATGTCCAGGCCAAGCGCGCCAGAACACACTCTTCAGAAGCCACTACCAGCGGCACCTCCTGCTTTTTCTGTGGAAAGTCTGGCACAGAGACCCTACATGAAGTAACAACCTTCCAGGTGGACACACGCGTACGGAAGTGTGCAGCGCAAGTTGGGGACAATGAACTCATAGCCAGGCTCAGCATGGGTGATATGGTGGCTCTGGAGGCCAAGTACCATTCCAAGTGTTTGTTGGCTCTTTACTATCGTGCAAAGACCACTGTAGAAGCCGAGCAGAAAACTGACCATGAAGGTGTAATGTCAAGAATCGTACTGGCTGAACTGGTCCTGTATATCGAGGAAACCCACCTAGAAGAGGGCACCACCCAAGTCTTCAGACTCGCAGAATTTGACGACTTCAATCTGCATCCACACGATCAAGAGGAGACACGTCACCACGAAGAGACACCAAGTGTGCAGAACACTTTTGCCAGAGATGTGCGCACACTCGTGGCCGTCATTGAAGAGCTGGGCAACCCTTTCGAGGAGGACAGTCAGGACTTGCTGGTGCTCGACACAAAGGAGATCGCAGACCCTGCAGTCGTAGAAACAGTCCGTAACGCCAAGCAGATTGGCCAAGACCAGTTTGAAGCATTCTCAAAGGAATGCATCGTGGACAGAACCAAGTCCATTGAGGTGGCAATCCACCGGAACAAGCTACCACTGTTTGCGACCAAGAGAGGACCCAATATACCCAAAGGAAAAGAACAGGTCAAATCTCTGAAGAATGATGTTGCGCTCTTCGCACGATTATATATCGGCTGCCAGACCCGTGATGGGAATCTAGAAGAGTTCTTCAGGCATGAAAATCAGCAATGCCCTCCAGCTTTATCTGACGGAGGGAGACTGTACCTAGGGAGCAAGAGTGACTTGCTGGTGTGCCTTGAAGGCCATGCTGAGCCTCAGTTTGAAGCTCCTACTGTCACTGCGGTTGTCCTCGATGGAGCAGTAATCGTACAGATGTTGAAGCCGGGTACTGCCAACACGTTCGAGGAATATGCACAGCAAGTGTTCATCCCATACGTTGTACAACGTTTCCAACATGTATCACGTCTTGACCTTGTGTGGGACAGCTACAGAGCAGATTCCCTGAAGGCATCAACCAGAGAACAGCGTGGAAAGGGAGTACGTCGGCGTGTTGTCGACTCAGCAGTCATACCAGGAAATTGGCAAAGTTTCCTGCGAGTTGATAGCAACAAAGTGGAGCTCTTCAGCTACCTCTCCACCATGCTTGCAGAGTCCTTTCAAGAAGAAGGCAAGGAACTGGTCGTCACTGATGGGGAGCAGGTGATCTGTGTTCCACAGCAAGAGGATGTCAACTCACTCGCACCATGCAACCAAGAAGAGGCAGACACCCGCATGATGCTACATGTAGCACATGCTGCACAACATGGTCACCACCAGATACAGGTTCGAACAGTAGACAGTGACGTCGTGGTCCTAGCAGTGATGGTAGTCCAGAAACTACCAGCTGGAGACGAACTCTGGGTAGCCTTTGGGACAGGCAAGAACTACCGCTACATTGCAGCCCATGAAATAGCTTCCTCCCTTGGTCCAGAGAAGGCATGTGCTCTTCCAATGTTTCATGCCATCACAGGGTGTGATACTGTGTCAGCCTTCGTCGGACATGGAAAGAAATCTGCCTGGGCAACATGGAACACGCTGCCAGAACTCACTGATGCCCTGCTGAGTCTGGCAAATGCACCCACAAGCATCCAAGAGGATACAATGCATGTCATCGAGAGGTTTGTCATACTCCTGTATGACCGCACAAGCAAATGCAAGGACGTCAACAAGGCGAGAAAGCAGCTCTTTGCAAAGACGAACTCTGTTCAGAACATCCCGCCAACCTACGCTGCTCTGGAGCAGCATGTGAAGAGATCTGCCCTTCAGGGTGGTCATGTCTGGGGCCAGGCATTGGTACCAACGCCCGTGCTCCCTCCACCAACAGACTGGGGCTGGCATCGGAGTGATGATGGGCTCTACACACCACTCTGGACCACACTCCCTGAGGCATCCAAGGCCTGCTATGAGCTGGTGTCTTGCGGATGCAAGAAAGGCTGCAAAAACCGCTGCAAGTGCAAGAACGCTTCACTGCAATGCACTGGTCTATGTTTCTGTGAAGGCGAATGCCAGTAGATTGGGACAGAAAACTTGCTAACCAACATTATGATCTGTAGACATTCATAATTCTGGTGACCAGATTTGAAAAGTTCGGAATCATAATTAACATAGTGTGGCAAAATCTACGTTATTGTATTACATGTATGTACTGCAGGATTACACAAGTACTGTGCCTAGAGACTGGGCTTTTGGTCGACTATATAACTACAATCTGACCATACTGTAAACTTCCCGTACTCTGTGTATTATTTTGACTAGCAATTTTGCCAGCAATTTGAAATAAAAAAGCAACTTGAGCAATTAAAGTGTGTTCCTGAAATCAGGTACTGGTTATTAGAGGTATTATGTCATTGAGTATTGAAATCTTCATCAAATGTCCACTTTTTCCACAAAATGGCGGCCAGTTTGGGGGCCATTTTTGAGAAGATTCATCTAAATATCTGTTAAACATTTATTGATGTTAATTCTGATGTAAAAAAAAGGGAATTTTGGCCCATCTAGCACCAAACTAACGACACATAATGAAGTCTATGTAATGACGCTAATGTTAAATGGCGGCCATTTTGAACAATGGCCGCCATATCTTCCTAAGGGCTAATCTTGAATGCCTCCATATCCAAAAATTTTTAGAATATATTAATCTACATGTGTGCCAATTTTGGTGCTTTTAGACCAATTTGAACAATTGGTCTGCTATGCCGCTGTACTATATATATATATATATATATATATATATATATATATATATATATATATATATATATATATATATATATATATATATATATATATATTTAGCCATAAAAAAACTCTTTCCAGTACAGCTCACGAACATAAGTTGTGGTGTACCTTTAAAACTGCACTATTTAGTGTAGATGCAGCAGTTCCTCCTTTACTCTAACCAGATGGCTCAGTCATTCAGTGTTCAAGTGAAAATCCAACACCCTGGCTGATGTGTTTGCGAGTGAACAGAGTAATGAAAAAGCTTAAGTTCCTCATTCCTTTGTTCCTGAGGCTAAACTAGCTAGTTTAGCATTTCAATTTCGTGAAATTAGAGTTCTCTTGACGGACCTTGATGCTTAAGGAGTTATAGACCCATATATAATTCTCTTTTTTTTTTTATAAGACTGCAGATTTCTTATATGTTATTTTGTGCATGTTAGCAAGAAGAGGAGCTTTTAGTACTTGTTGGAGAATTTATAATGATACCCATCAATGTAAAAGTGTTTGTGGTAGCTCAAGTCCAACTGATTACCGCCCAATTTCTATAACTCCTAAATTATCCGAAGTTTTTGAACGTCTTTTGGGAAAACGTCTTAATACAGGTTTGCTAAAGGTAATCTTCTATTCCCTTGTTTGCATTTTTTTAAGATATTAGGGCATATGATGCCCTCCATACAAGCTCCAAGGCTGCACAGAAATCCCTTGTTTGTGGCCAAGAAGTTCATACGATTGGCCATCATTTAGTGCTATCTTTAATCGTGTTAATCATGAGGACTTTGTGTTCAAACTCAAACAGTTGCAGGTGGGTGGGTCGGTTCATAGCATTTTCATTGATTCTTTAAGTAATATATCTCAAACAGTTGTTGTTGATATGCCTCATAGTGAATATAGGAATGTGATACCCGGTGTTCCCCAGGGTAGTATTCTTGGCCAACTCCTATTCATAATATATACTCATACCATTTGGTTTAGCCTGAAAAACACGCATGTTGAATATGGAGATGATGCTACTCTCTTTGCATCAATCCCATCCCCTAAATGCAGATTTGGAGTGGCTAATGCCATTGCTAGAGAGCTAGCAAAAATTGGGGCATGGTGCAAATTATGAGGCATGAGGTTGAATCGTTACAAAACTCCAAGAATGCATGTAAGTAGATCAAGGCTCCTCAACATTAGGATCTCATCATTGATAATGTTTCTTCAAGTTTGTATGAATCTTTTGAAATTTTAGGTGTGATTCTTGGCAACAAATTTACTTTTTACAAACACATTAGGTGTGTGTCTTTTACAATTGCACAAAAAATTGGCTAATTGAGAAAGTCTTTTTAGATTTTAAGTGATCAATCAATTCCGCATAATTAAAATAATTCTTTCATTCTATCCTGTTTTGAGTGTTCTTATTTATATATATATATATATATATATATATATATATATATATATATATATATATATATATATATATATATATATATATATATATATATATATATATATATATATATATATATGTGTGTGTGTGTGTGTGTGTGTGTGTGTGTGTGTGTGTGTGTGTGTACACTTAGATTAAAAAGTCCGCCGACACTCAAGGGTAATAGTTCGTCACAGGTCTCTAGTGTTACTATGACAAAACAAAGAAAGAGTTGGTCGTCTTACTACCTTCAAGGAAATGGGCGGAGACTTGTCCAACCTAAACGAACGCTTAAAAATATTACAAATCGAGTTGCCACATTCCCTTCTGTGGTATCATTTGTCCCTCGAGTATTTACTACAAATACATAAAACAGACACACACACACACACACACACACACACACACACATATATATATATATATATATATATATATATATATATATATATATATATATATATATATATATATATATATATGTATGTATGTATATATATATAATTATTTTTACTATGCTTTTGAGGAAGCCAGTAGACACTTTCAATGGATGGGTGGGTGGCGGAGGTGGGGGTTGGGTTGGCGGTGTCGGTAAGGGTAGGGATTACTCTTCCCCCGGGAAGTCCGACACAGAAGAATTTGAGGAAACAAGGAAGTCATTTGTATTTTAGAGGTTGTTGAAAGAGGTTAATAAATTCTTGATACAACTTGTAAAATATTGTATCATTGCCTTAATCTAATTTGATAACCGTTAATGTTCCATGAAATATTGCTAACCTAATTCATAATTAGTTAATTTGTAGTAGGTAGTAGCAACCGAATAAATAGCCTTTGTTGTTCTAAGGTTGATTAATAACCAAAGTTAACTATTAACTTTGCATAATAAATAATCTTTGACTGAAACAGTAAATACTGATGACTGCATAGCACTTTGAATACAATAAGAATTTAGTTTATCGAATAGAGAAGGAATTGTATTGCGGTAAATGAAACCACTATTACATTCTAGCAAAACTTTGAGAAATGTTCTTTATTGATAAATCATATAAAAAAGTCTCTTGTCCTCAGAACGACATAATTTTCCAAGGTTTTGTAATGAAAGTAAGAAATACTAATTTTCCCGTAATATATTCTCTAATTTTCCCCCAAAAAACATATACATATACATATACATATACATATACATATACATATACATATACATATACATATACATATACATATACATATATATATATATATATATATATATATATATATATATATATATATATATATATATATATATATATATATATATATATATATATATATATATATATATATATATATATAAGCGCAGGGGGCATGAGCACAAGATGATTTCCTACACTAATATCTTGGCTGTAAGTTATCAGTGATTATGTAATTACTTGTAGCTTTATCTTCAGAAAATTACGTAGCTTGATTACGCTGCCTTCTAATAATCATGATTCAAATAGGTGTAAGTCTCCTTGATCTAGTTCCTATTTGTGTTCCTTTCATTCATTCTTTATTCATTCGTTTATTAAACATCCTCGGTATTTTTAGTTCCTAGCTTCTCACCATCCCTCCAGAAAAGAAATCTCTCCTGAGCAGCAGCAAGAAACACCTTCACTTGACCATTCCAACCTGGAACCTTTCGAAATTTGTGTGAAGCCAAGACGAGATATACCTTAGCTGGATTAGAAAATAAGGCATTTTGAGCGTTATTTCACTCACCTTTTTTTTATACAATTTCAATCACATTCCTTTATAATTATTCCAGTTAACGAAAATATCTTTGTTGATTTTAAAGCCAACTGGTAAATTATCCTACAGAGTACTTTCGTATTGAGCATATTAATTGAAAAACTTGTGGTAGATGGAGGACTACAGAACATAATGATCTATAGTAACTAAATAGCATAACCTCGAGCCGGACAAATGTTGCTATAAGGATTCTTTCTAACGAATCCTTCAAACACGCATAAGACAACGACTCTCTAATTAAAGCTATTATTGTTCCAAAATCTACCATTATGGGGATGAGCATTCAAGTCCAACAAAATAATTCCGTTATCTCTACTCGATGATAACTATCTCCAATTTTGTCATAGGGCCTCAGTAATTATCAAGCAAATTAAAGCTCATGTAATAAAGATTGAATTAGCAACACAGCAAAGATTTTACAGTATATATTCAAAATTCTAGTTTAAATGTCAATGCCAACTGATCTTAGCCAGATATACGGGCGGAAAAGGAAAAGTAAAAACTTTTTATGAAAAAAGGGCAAGTGGGTTACGAACTAAAGACTGAGATGGAACATCGCCTTGATTCTGAATGACTTGGGGAAATGTTTTTCAGTAAAGTATCCTTATGTATTCCAAAATGTTCCTATCTATGAATATCTAAAGGCCTATGAAAGTCTTTAGCAATCAATTTAGCATTCTAAAACTAAGTTTTTGGAAGTATAATGCAACAATTTTCATTGGAAACATTACAATATAAAAATTTCTCCTGATATGCATGAATGTCTGGAAATCAAGTTATATGGTGACTAATTACTACATTCAGTACTGTAATCTCTCTCTCTCTCTCTCTCTCTCTCTCTCTCTCTCTCTCTCTCTCTCTCTCTCTCTCTCTGAAAGTCCTACAGGCTCGTATAACTCATATATGACGTTTTTATGAATACTTTACGGCATCGAGCCATAAATGAAACTGGAACAAGACTAATGTTGGATCACCGAACAATATAAGGTAGCTGTTAACGGAAGGAATTGTTTAGTTATGCCACTCCATTAATTTCTATATGCTTGTGCAGATTCTAGATTTATATATATATATATATATATATATATATATATATATATATATATATATATATATATATATATATATATATATATATATATATATATATATATATATATATATATATATTTATATATATATATATATATATATATATTTATATATATATATATATATTTATTTATATATATATATATATTTATATATATATATATATATATATATATATATATATATATATATATATATATATATATATTTATATATATATATATATATATATTTAAATATATATATATATATATATATATATATATATATATATATATATATATATATATATATATATATATATATATATATATATATATATATATATATATTTATATATATATATATATATATATATATATATATATATATATATATATATATATATATATATATATATATATATATATAATGTATGTGTGTCTGTGTGTGCGTTTTGTGTATTTGTATGGGATAGTTGAGCTGTCAAATGATACCAGAGCATAAAATATGGCAACAAGATTTGTAATAGTCCTCACTTCACTCCGCATTCTCTACAGGTATAAACATAATAAAACATTAAATTGCATTATAGCGCACCGTGCCGGTTGACGCCAGGTTTATTTTTCCAATGCATCATACTTTTTAAAATACAATTTAGATATAACATCACATTCTAATAACTTCTACAAACTTCTGTACTGATATAACAGTGCATATTTAAAACAAAATGAACAAACTTTCAAATTAACATATAAGCCTCCTCTGCCGCCCAGGAAAAACCATAGATAAAAAACAAAATCTCAAGTTTTGAAAAAACTATGGAAACCTGTGTATCCACCCAATAATGCAGAGTAACTCAAATTTGAGTGGTGGAACCTCACTCTTGTACTACTAATAAATAATAATGATAATAATATTAATAATAAATTCGACTTGCTCGGGCTAGCGTGCGCTAGAAAGTGACCACTTACTCAATACCTCTTCAAACATCGAATACGTTTCACTCAACACTAAATTCTCATTGGCCACTGCCTACATAACAACTGAACTTAAGTAACAAGACACTTAAGATCTGCTTACATGTCGTTAGGACAATTATTTTTCGCTATACTTCGTAACGCGAAAAAATTCTAGTCCTCACTTCACTCCGCATTCTCTACAGGTATAAACATAATAAAACATTAAATTGCATTATAGCGCACCGTGCCGGTTGACCCTAGATAATATCAAAGAAAGGGAGAGAAGGAAAGAAATGGAGAGAAAGAAATAAATGTTCCGATAGAATGATTTACACATTTAACCTCTTTTTGAAGCCTTTGACAAACATGTTTACTTGAAACAGACTACCAACACTCATGTCTATGAAGACACATATTGACGTTATCGTTTGCGATGTTTGAACTTGTAGCCACAGTTTTAACAAAAAATTCTGTTTGGTTATATTACAGGAGCTTTTAAAAAAAAAAACTTCTTAAAGATAAATCGATCAAAGGACAAAATCATTCCAGCTTCCTCTGTATCAAGCAAAATACATCAAATATGGAAAAGCACTTGTGACAACTTCCGATATCAAAAACTTCACAGTATTGGTGATTTTTCATTTTTTTTTCTGTTCAACTAAGAAATCTTCAAATTACATTAAACTTAATTCCCCAAATCTCAGATAGGAAAACTTTAATGATCTATCAAAATAATAAAAAAGTTTTTCAATATGGGAAAATATAATCCGCACGGATTCTGCAACACCATATTATCAAAAAGATCCTTTGTATGCACCGATCTACCAGCTTAATGTTTCACAGGTGCTTGCAAAGATTTAATAAGTGAATTTTCCGTTGGATCTATGTAACCCCCCATTTCATGCATGCACGTTATGGCATAAATAGCTTGATCACTGGAGATTACTAAAGCGCCGGAATCTAATAAAAGCGTGATAAATAAAGCAACATACAATGGCATTTCGCTTTGCTCGTGACCATTATTGTAAGCTTCTCTTTGTTGAAAGACAAGTTTGTAGGCCTTGTCGGTGATGTCATTCATCGATGATAGAAGATGCCCATGACAACCGAGGTCCCACAATTTCCTGTCCAAATTAGATGCCACCGTTAAAGACTACTGCTGGCATTTCATTCCATTCACGATCCTGGAAAGCAGATTCCAAAAATAAAACATTGTACATATATGCTTATAATTTCAAAAACCTTTACCTTCTATATCAAAGTTAAATTTCAGCGAAAAATTTCCCATTTTTTTTTTTTTTTTTTTTATCTTTGCCGTGTGTAATAACCTTTTGTTACGTAAACACTCAAAGTTTAACAATAAAGTTTCCCTCGTTAATATCAACAGTCAAGATGGAGAGGACTTTCACTCTGGAATATTCTACTTAAGAATTTTTACCTCCATATTATTAATAACCTTTGGTATAAAGCACCAAACCTCAAGTTAAAGCATCAATTCCCTCTGTACCGGGACACCAATATTAGAGATTAAAAACCTCAACATATTTTTAAAAGTAGCAAAACAGTCTAAAGAATGAATAACTCTCACAAGTCCATAACTCTGAAAAATTTAAGCAAGAATTGACCATTCATCCATGTTAGTTGACAACACTTCAAAAAATCCGCTCTTTTGTACTCTTTCTGGGCTTACATACATAGATGGCCTGAACAGTGTATTCAGTACAAGTTTAAATTCTTTGGTTTTCTATGATTTCCAAATCTGGCTTTTTGCTACCTAGTTGCATTAAAATCGATTTTTTTTTTTTTTATCTGGAACAACGTTCAAACATTGCCAAAGTACTTTACATAATTCTGTCGACTGCCTCCTGCTCCTTCATGTTTAATTTTAAAGATTCATTTGCTGTCCAGTTTCCAACCACTCTTTTCATGATAAAAAAATGCGCTGTATTCATCGCTAAAACTTCAGAATTACTCCAAACCTACTACTGAGGTGTCACAACATATAAATTTCCCAACACCAGAGGCGTCACAATTTAACTATTAAATCTGAGGAGTCACAATATAGCGGTAAATTTCCTATGTCTGAAGCGTTGCAATATAGCGGTAAAGTTCCTATGAGGCGTCGCAATATATTGATAAGATTGCCTACATCCGAGGCTTCGCAATGTGATAAATTGCCTACATCTGATGCGTCATAATATAGTAATTAACTGCCTACATCTCAGGCGTCACAATAGACTGATAAACTGCCTACATCTGAGGCGTCAAAATATAGTGCTAAACTGCCTACATCTGAGGCGTCACAATAGTGCTAAACTGCCTACATCTGATGCATCACAATATAGAACTAAGCTGCTACGGTACATCTGAGGCGTCACAATATAGTGATAAACTGCCTGCATCTCAGGCGTCACAATATAGTGATAAACTGCCTACACCTTAGGCGTCACAATATAGTGATAAACTGCCTACACCTTAGGCGTCACAATATAGTGATAAACTGCCTACACCTTAGGCGTCACAATATAGTGATGAACTGCCTACATCTTAGGCGTCACAATGAAGTAATAGGTTAAATAAGTCTGATGCAAGTATATAGTTAAAGTAACGACCAAAATAAAAAGAATGAATTTCTGCGTCAAAACGTGATCTCAACCAGAGCATCTGATATTTCTTCATTAAGTTCTCAACTAGCTTTGCTCAATATGTAAAAATACAGAAATACTTTATCGTTTACAATTTAACAATACCTCTCACGACAAATTTCGTGTAAATTATGTAACAGACAATTCTGTCCAAAAGATATTCGTTAAAATAACGTTTTTGTTAATTCAGAAGGTTTGGCATCTAAACAAGATCTTTAACGACATAGTTTATCCTAATACTGCAGTTACGAAATTTGCCTTCAGTATTCGTCCTCTGTAGACCTTTCCAAATATAATTTAGAGTCTGAAAACCAATTATACTTTCTTGTAAATAAATCCAAATCTTGAAGCTTTTTAAGTAAATAGCTAGCATCCAATGCCCCTTCAAAACAACCATCCGCAGCTATGCCGTCATCTAAAAATACTTCAATCTTCACTTCCTTAGATCTCCAATATCTAACAGACTTAAGAACTTTAGTAAAGATGTATCGCTGCTTTCAAAAATATCTAAAGATAATCCATTATAAAAACTTTTTAAATTTTCTCCCAATGAGAAAGATATTGGCAATGTTTTAATAGATTTCTATGCGATAAGCAGACTGTAGACTGATTAAATCCTTAAAAAGTTTGTAATAAAAAACCAGCCTTTGCTTACCATTTCCATTCTTGGTCACCGTCAAAGGAATTAATTCTTAGTTTTTCTGATACCAGTGTCACCCATTCTCTTTTAATAAACTCTGATTCGTCCCTTCCTGACCTATTGTTACCCAATGCAACAACCACAGTAACGGTTTTGAAATGGAATTTTGTGATCGCCCTTTTAGACGTCAATGACTATCCCAATCTAATTCTGTTCAATGTATTGTGAATACCAACAACCAACAGGCGATTAAAAACAATAAAATAAAATGAACACAATGTTCCAATTTCCTTGTACCAACTGCTAAGTATACAAAATAAAAACAGCTATATTTTCACTTATCT
>NC_090729.1:42611590-42616590 GCF_036898095.1 Palaemon carinicauda
CGGCAGAGCTGGCCGGCAGGGGTATTACTGTACTGTACGTCATTCTACTTCTGGACCTAGTATAGGTTGGGATGTGGAATTGACTAAGGCCATTGCCGGCCGGCTGAGATGCTGGCCTGCAAGGGTCTTATGTTTTCGAGTGCTGCCCGGACCTCTCTTGGTCCCTCATCCATGCCTGCCGACAGAGCCGGACGGCATTGGTCAAGGAAGCCTGAATTAAGTTTCTCCCCTTCCTTATATGCACTCTTTCGGTTGCCGGGCTTGGGGGGTCGTGTACACTCTTATCCCGGCATCCATTCTATTTTCTTCTAGTGCTGTACCTGTCCCGGCTGCCGGCCTATGAGGCAGACAGCCGGGCAGGTGTAGTCTTCTGGTTCTTTTGCTGCCGGCTGGCATCGGTCTTGTACCTTTGCCGGCCGGCTTATGTCAGTCCTTGTCTGCCGGTCACCAAGAGTGTGGCCGGCAGCTAGGTACTACCTTGTGTAGTTACTGGCCGGCAGTCATTGCCGGCCAACACTGGCTGTTGCTGGCCGGCAGCTACTGCCGCCGGCACAGGCATTTGAACCAGAAGGCTGCCGCCCTATAGCTGTTAAGTAGTATACTTTAAAGCTAATTGTGGTGTGTGCCGGCCTGCAAAGGCAGGCCGGCACACATCCTCCTATACTGTACTAGTATTCTTCTGTATAGCATATACAGTAAGAAGAAAACTATAGTAAAAGTTTAGGTACAGCACTGTATCTTCTAACACTATTGTGTTTTCTTGCGCAGCCCTTTGCTGTTGCCCTCAGACAGGAAGCAGAGTTCTTCCCCGTCTATTATCCAGGATTTTAAAATCATTGCCTAGGTGTGAGCTCCACCTGTTTCCTCTGGAAACCTTGCATTGGTTACTCTAGTAGAGATAAACCAATTTTGATTTTATTATCTGGAAAGCTGCAACAATGGGTTGTGAGGGAAACACAAGTGTGTGTCTTTCCTTTATGAATTGTTATGCTATACTATGCATATCCAAGTGATACTTAGTTCACTTGATACTCATGGAAATTTTTTCTCTTTACAGGAGGACCCTCCGAAGTGCGGAAATGTTTTCTGCAATGTCCGTAGCAGGAACCTCTGCGGACATGAGTGTTGTAGGAGACACGCAGCATGCGCTGTCTCCAAGGATGATCTCCAGTATTGGGACCCTCAGGTATGTACTGTATGCACTAACCTGATTACTGAGGCTTTTGATTCCCCTAGAACGGCGGAATCAAGGGATATAGCTAGGGAAAAGCTCCGTACTTGGGTAAGGGGCTTCAAGAAGAACACCTCTGGCCCTTATCTTCCTAGTGAGAAGATGAGGGCGTATCTTTTTCCCCAGGCATCAGCTGAAGCAGTGATTCCCCAGCCTCAAGAGGAGATCCCCCAAGACCTAGTCCAGGTGGACGAGGAAGTCGCAGATGCGATGCAAGACATCCAGTTGTGTGACAGGATGTCTGAAGTGGACGAAGGTTTGGAAGAAGACCTCCTGGCAGAAGGTCAGGATCAAGTTCAAACCCCGGATGTCGCAGAGGATGGGGTCGACGAGGTGTCGGCTACTCCGGTTCAGATGCCGGAGCCCATCCCCTCAACATCCGCTGGTCTCCCAGTAGAACTGGGACAGGCCCTCTCTTCGATTGTTGGAATGATCCAACAAATGCAGAAGGAGAATCAGGAGAAGGCGGCTGCAATGGAACTGCGTATGCAGTCCCTAGCAGAATCACATGGGCCCCGGAAAAGGCTCAATGTGAAAGACCTTCCCATATGCTCAGATGCTAACCCATGGAGGTATGCTGAGCACATGCCAATGACGACTGGTAAGATCGTCATTTCCGATAAGCTGGGTTCAGTTCTCCTAGAGGAGGTAGAATTCTGGCCCAGCAAGGCATCATATCTGGACTGCTATGTCCGGCTGAGAAAAGAACCAGCTTCAAGGGAGGAGACAGAGCCGAAAGAGGTCATTATTATGGACCACGCTAAGGCTCAAGCCCTACTTTCATCCTCGATGAAAGAGAGGGGCTTCTCGAATTCGAAGGTAGCAGCATTGAGCAAGAAGCTCCCTTCTTTTGTGTCCTCTTCTGATAGAGCCTTCCCCTTTTTACAAAAAGGGTTTGCGGCTGTCCTAAAGGCAATCGAGGCCGGCAAGCCTTGCCCCTCCCTGGAGGAGTGTAAACCCTTGTCGCTGGCTCTGCCTATGGACCACAAGGACTGGAAGGATGTCCATCTGACATTCTCAGTGGGAAAGTTGGAGGCTGATATTGCCGGACGGCAATTCGGCGAGGACCTCTCCAAGTTGTCCGAATTTCTTTTACGAAGAGAGTTCGAGACAAAAGAAAGACTGGCTGCCTCAATGTCTCATCAGACTACTCTTGAGACGATGGCAAGTGACCCTAAGGTCCATGAAATGTTCATGGTAGTGGCTAAGTCTCACCTAGCCACAGTGACGAAGGACCTTTATGGCTTCGTCAAGGCAAGGAGAGCTTGCAGGGAGTTCGTGTTCACCGGGGCTTCGGTGAGACACGAGCCAAGGAAGTTAATATCCTCCAACATTTGGGGAAAAGACCTTTTCCCTACCGATGTGGTCAAAGAGGTTGTTGATAAGGCCGCCGTGGAGAATAGAAACCTTCTCCAGAAGTGGGGCCTGGCTATCAAAAGAAAATCTTCCCCGGATGAGGGTCCTCAACCAAAGAGGAAGAATATGAGGACTAGGCTACCGTCTCGGCCAGCCAAGCCTTATAGACAGCAACAGCAACTGCAATTGCCTTTGCCTCCAGTGCCCCAGATGGTGGCACAAACCCCGACTACTTTTCAGTGGGTACCCCAGGCTGTGCCAGGTCAGTCAACCACATTCACCCCAACGTTCGAAGGACAGTCTTCTTCCTTTCGTGCAAAACCTAGAGGAGCAGCCAGAGGCTCGTCTAGGCGCCCCTCAAGGGGAAGGGGATTCAGAGGTGGTCGTGGTCAGGGAGGCAAGACCTCAGGACAGCAGTCCAAGTAAAACGATACCGGTAGGAGGGAGACTAATGAAATTTTGGGATCGCTGGACCTTCGATCCCTGGGCCCAAAGCCTACTCAAGAATGGACTGGGTTGGAGCTGGTACAGCACTCCACCCCCATGCCTTCGGTTTTTCCAACACTCCACCCCCATTTTGGAGGAGTACGTTCAAGAACTGTTGGAGAAAAATGTGATCCGAAAGGTGAAGTCCATCAAATTCCAAGGGAGGCTGTTTTGTGTTCCCAAGAAAGACTCGGAAAAGCTCAGAGTCATTCTGGACTTGTCACCACTCAACAAGTTCATAGTGAATTGCAAATTCAAGATGCTAACACTGCAACACATAAGGACCTTACTGCCCAAGAGGGCATACTCAGTCTCTATAGACTTGTCAGACGCCTATTGGCACATCCCAATCAGCCGTCGACTCTCCCCCTACCTAGGGTTCAGGCTACAACGGAAACTGTACGCCTTCAGAGCCATGCCATTCGGGCTAAACATAGCCCCAAGGATTTTCACGAAGCTTGCGAGCGCAGCTCTCAAACAATTACGCCTAAAGGGAATTCAGGTAGTAGCCTACCTGGACGACTGGCTGGTGTGGGCAGCATCCGAGACCGAATGCTTACAAGCTTCCAGTCAGGTGATCCAGTTCCTAGAGTACCTAGGCTTCAAGATCAACAAGAAAAAGTCTCGACTTTCTCCATCCCAAAAGTTCCAGTGGCTGGGAATCCACTGGGACCTTTTGTCACACAGTTTCTCCATCCCAATGAAGAAAAGGAAGGAGATAGCGGGCTCTGTCAAGAGACTTCTAGATTCCAAAAGGATATCAAGACGCGAACAGGAGAGGGTACTAGGCTCTCTCCAGTTTGCTTCAGTGACAGACCCAGTGCTAAGAGCACAGCTAAAGGATGCAACCGGAGTTTGGAGAAGGTATGCATCAAACGCGCGAAGAGACCTGAGAAGACCAGTGCCGCCTCGGCTACGTACTCTTCTCAGACCTTTGTCCCAAGCCAGACATCTAAAGAAGTCGGTTCTTCTTCAGCCACCTCCCCCGTCGATGACGATTCACTCAGACGCCTCAAAGGAGGGATGGGGAGGTCACTCTCATCGGAAAAAAGTC
Organism: Palaemon carinicauda; assembly: GCF_036898095.1. NCBI lineage: Eukaryota > Metazoa > Arthropoda > Malacostraca > Decapoda > Palaemonidae > Palaemon > Palaemon carinicauda. The sequence goes on from NC_090729.1 coordinate 42,615,718, forward strand.
CAGGGGACTTGGTCCAAGCTATTCAGGACCTTTCATATAAACTTTCTAGAAGCTATGGCAGTGCTCCTTACCTTAAAGAAAGTCTCCCCGCGTCACTCGATCCACATAAGATTGGTGACAGACAGCGAGGTGGTTGTGAGATGCTTGAATCGACAAGGGTCGAGGTCACCACCTCTCAACCAAGTGATGTTAGCCATTTTCCGATTGGCAGAAAAGAAGAAGTGGTACCTGTCGGCAGTTCACCTTCAAGGAGTCCGCAATGTGACAGCGGACGCTCTATCCAGGTTCACACCGATAGAGTCGGAATGGTCCTTAGACGCAGGATCATTTTCCTTCATTCTGAATCAAGTCCCAGAACTGCAAATAGACCTCTTTGCAACGAAAGACAACAAGAAGTTGCCCCTGTACGTGTCCCCGTACGAGGACCCCTTAGCGGAAGCAGTGGACGCAATGTCCCTCGACTGGAACAGGTGGTCCAGGATTTATCTGTTCCCTCCTCACAACCTTCTGTTGAGGGTCCTCAACAAACTGAGATCCTTCAAGGGGGTAGCGGCAATAGTGGCCCACAAGTGGGCGAAGAGTATGTGGTTCCCCTTGGCGTTGGAACTACAGATGAAGTTCGTGCCGCTACCACATCCAGTTCTGACCCAGCGAGTCCAGAAGTTGACTGTCTGCGCTTCATTACAGAAAACCCAGACCCTGCAGCTCATGATTTTCTCGCCCTAGCGGTGAGAAAGCGTTTCGGGATTTCGAGAGCCAGCATAGACTTCCTAGAGGAATACAAGTGCAAATCGACTAGAAGGCAATATGAGTCATCTTGGAGAAAGTGGGTGGCCTTTGTAAAGGCAAAGAATCCGCAGGAGATCTCAACAG
>NC_090729.1:42621590-42636590 GCF_036898095.1 Palaemon carinicauda
ACAAAGAAAAAGGAGAGCCGTTCGCAAGGCTCTCTCTTCTCCCGTTTCGTAAGCGTGCATTGCGCCGATTCTGGCGCCATCTCTATTCCTTTTTGCGTAGCTTAACAACTCGGTGTTTTTTCCTGTGTTTCTTGCAAAATCTTGGATTAATCGATTTATTATGCTTTCTCCAACTTCGTCTGCCTCTGATAAGTTGAGTATTATTTCTTTTATGTATAAATGTAGGCTCTTGGTAATTCTTAAAGTGATTAATAGTAATAATCTTTGTTACAAGAGCCGTTGCCTACCGGAGGCGTCCTGGACGCTGTCGCTCGCTAGGTATGAGTTTTAGTTAGCCAGAGAGACGTTCCCGGCTGTTTTGCTTTAATAATTTTAGCGGTTTAGCATTACATAGGATTTCCTTTTTCGTGCTTTTAGTATTATTTGTTTTGGCGAAGTATTCGCCAATTCTGCCCTACGCTAGACCATGTAGCCTAGTCATTAGGCCCTAGTACTTCCCTGCATGATTTTTGGATTTCCGAGTGTTTTAGAATTTTATTGAAGCTTTAGGTAGTTTTATACATTTAAGATTATGTTGATTATTTCCAAGATAGTATACGAGTGATTTTCGGTGATTTAGGAAATCGATTCTCTTGGTGCCTAGGCTAAGTTGCCTATGGAGCCTTAGTATACTTTTTCTTACTCCCCGGTTGCTTTCTTTTCTTCGGAGAAGGTATGCAATCCCTTTCCCTCTGTTTAAGCCTTGGGCTTAACCCTAGTGGTTTATCTGAATTAATTTTCGATACAACTATATTGGGGTGTTACTGTACCTTCCTGTTCCAGTAAGTCTGGCTTCAGAGAGGGGCAGAACATCAGAGTTTTTTAGTCTGAGTCTGTGTTTGTCTGGCTTGGGGTTGAGCTCCCTCGCTAGTCTGACGCAGACATAAGAGGCTTAACCTCCTTAGGTCACTCCCGAAGGTTTCTGTACGAGATGATTCCTTCTTTTGTGATCTAGCAGACTAGCCCTTGTTGCTGTTCTCGGTGGGAGGATAAGATCCTTTCCCCGGCAGTAGCAACACCTTCCTTGCTTTGGTTCAGTGGGGGTTGGCTAGTATTGCTGGCCTCCCTCCTTGGATCTCCTTTAGGCTAAGATGAGTTTTCTTGGCTGCGGGTGATTCTTTACTAAAGCAAGGTTGGTAGGACCCTCTTTGTCCCTTCCCCCTCTATCTCTGTAATGGCCTAGCCGTTAGAGTATTGTACATCATTCTACATCTGGACCTAGTATAGGTTAGGATGTGGAATTGACTCAGTCCCTTGCCGGCCGGCAGAGTGTGCCGGCCGGCAAAGGTCTTCTGCTTTGAGTGCTGCCCGGACCTCCCTCTGTCCCTCATCCATGTCTGTCTGTAGAGCCAGACGGCATTTGTCAGGAAGCCTGAATTAGATTCTCCCCTTCCTTTATGCACTCTTTCGGATAGCCGGGCTGTGAGGTAGTACACTCTCTTATCCTGGTATCCATTCTGTTTTCTTCTAGTGCTATACCCGTCCCGGCTGCCGGCCTATGTGGCTGGCAGCCGGGCAGTCGGAGTTTTCTGGTTCTTTTGCTGTTGGCCGGCATGGGTTGTTTACCTTTGCCGGCCGGCTATTGTCACGCCCTTGTCTGCCGGTCGCTACGAGCGGTGGCCGGTAGCCGGGTGCTACCTTGTGTAGTTGCCGGCCGGCAGTCATTGCCGGCCAACATTGGCTGTTGCCGGCCGACATTGGCTGTTGCCGGCCGACATTGGCTGTTGCCGGCCGGCACATGCATTTGAACCAGCGTTCTGCCACCTTATAGCTGTTGAGTAGTATACTTTAAAGCTAGTTATGGTGTGACCGGCCGGCACATTACCTTCTCTACTGTAACAGTATTCTTCAGTATAGCATATACTGTAGGGAGAAAACTATAGTATAGTATTGGTACAACTCTGTTTTCTAACACTTTTGTGTTGTCTTGCACAGCCCTTTGGTGTTGCCTTACAGATAAGAAAGTGAGTTCTTTCTTTTATATTATCCGGTATTTTAAAATCATATCGTAGGTGTGAGCTCCACCTGTTTCCTCTGGGAATTTTTCATTGGGTACTCTAGGACAGATTAACCATACGATTTTATTATCTGGAAGGCTGCAACAATTGGTTGTGCGGGAAACACAAGTTTGTGTCTTTCCTTTCTGAAGTGTTATGCTAACTGTGCATAGCCAGTGATACGTAGTTCACTTGATACTCATGGAAATTTCTTCTCTTTGCAGGAGGCCCATCCGAAGCGCGGAAGTGCTTTCTGCAACGTCCGCAGTAAGAACTTCTGCGGACATGAGTTATGTAGGAGGCACGCAGCATGCGCTGTCTCCAAGTGTGATCTCCGGTATTGGGACCCTCAGGTATGTACCGTGTGCTCTAATCTGATTACTGAGGCTTTTGATTCCCCTAGGACGGCGGAATCAAGGGATATAGCAAGGGAGAAGCTTCATACCTGGGTAAGGGGCTTCCAGAAGAACACCTCTGGACCTTATCTTCCAAGTGAGAAGATGAGGGCTTACTTTTTCCCTAGGGCATCAGCTGATGCAGTGATTCCCCAGCCTCAAGAGGAGATCCCCCTAGTTCAGATCCCGGTGGATGCTGAAGTCGCGGTCACCTTGCAAGACATCCAGTTGCACGATAGGATGTCAGACGTGTCCGAGCGTCTGGAGGAAGACCTCCTGGCAGACGGCCAGGATGAAGATCAAGCCCCAGACATTGTAGAGGAAGAAGCCGACGAGGTGTTGGCTGCTCCGGTTCAGATCCCTGAACCTATTCCCTCAACATCGTCCGCTCTCCCAGTAGAGCTGGGACAGGCCCTCTCCTCAATTGTTGGAATGATCAAACAAATGCAGAAGGAGAATAATGTGAAGGCGGCTGCAATGGAACTGCAGATGCAGAAACTTGCAGCATCATGTGGGCCCCAGAAAAGGCTCAATGTGAAAGACCTTTCCTTGTGCTCAGATGCTATCCCATGGAGATATGCTGAGCACATGCCGATGACGAGTGGGAAGATCATCATGTCGGGTAAGTTGGGTTCAGTTCCCCTAGAGGAGGTTGAATTCTGGCCCAGCAAAGGGTCATATCCGGACTGTTATGTCCGGTTGAGGAAGGAACCAGCTTCAAAGGAGGAGACAGAGCCGAAGGAGGTGATAGTGATGGTCCATGCTAAGGCTCAAGCTTTGCTTTCATCTTCGATGAAAGAGAGGGGCTTCACGAACTCAAAGGTGGCTGCATTGAGTAAGAAGCTCCCTTCCTTTGTGTCCTATCCTGCTAGAGCCTTCCCCTTTTTGCAGAAAGGGTTTGCAGCTGTGTTAAAAGCAGTCGAGGCTGGCAAGCCTTGCCCCTCCTTGGAGGAGTGTAAACCCTTGTCGCTGGCCCTACCTATGGACCACAAGGACTGGAAGGACGTTCATCTTACCTTCTCTGTCGGGAAGTTGGAGGCTGATATAGCCGGACGTCAGTTCGGTGAGAACCTCCCTAAGCTGTCTGACTTTCTTTTGCGGAGAGAGCTCGAGACAAAAGAAAGACTGGCTGCCTCAATGTCTCTTCAGACCACTCTTGAGACGATGGCAAGTGACCCCAAGGTCCATGAAATGTTCATGGTAGTGGCCAAGACTCATCTGGCCACAGTGACGAAGGATCTTTACAGCTTTGTCAGGGCGAGGAGAGCTTGTAGGGAGTTCGTGTTCACCTCGGCTACGGTGAGGCACGAGCCAAGGAAACTAATCTCCTCTAACATTTGGGGCAAAAACCTTTTCCCTAGTGAATATGTCAAAGAAGTTGTTGATAAGGCCGCCACGGAGAATAGAAAACTTCTCCAGAAGTGGGGCCTGTCTATCAAGAGAAAGTCTTCCCGGATGAGGGTCCCCAACCAAAGAGGAACACTAAGAGGATTAGGCTACCGTCTCGGCCAGCCAAGCCATTTAGACAGCAACAGCAACAGCAATTGCCGATGCCTTCAGTGCCCCAGATGGTGGCACAAACCCCGACTACATTCCAGTGGGTACCCCAGGCCGTGTCGACACAGTCCCTGGCACTCAACCCAAAGTTCGAAGGGCAGTCAACTTCCTTTCAAGCAAAGCCTAGAGGAGCAGCCCGAGGTTCGTGTAGGCACCCCTCAAGGGGAAGGGGATTCAGGGGTGATCACGGTCAGGCAGGCAAGACCCTAGGACAACAGTCCAAGTGAGATGATACCGGTAGGAGGGAGACTTCAGAATTTTCGGGATCGGTGGTCCTTCGATCCCTGGCCCCACAGCCTACTCAAGAATGGACTGGGCTGGAGCTAGTACAGCACTCCACCCCCGGGCCCTCGGTTTTTCCAACACTCCACCCCTGTTCTGGAGAAGTACATCCAAGATCTGTTGGAGAGAAAAGTGATCCGAAAGGTAAAGTCCATCAAATTCCAAGGGAGGCTGTTTTGTGTTCCCAAGAAGGACTCGAGAAATACTCAGAGTCATTTTGGACTTGTTGCCACTCAACAAGTTCATAGTGAACTGCAAGTTCAAGATGCTAACACTGCAACACATAAGGACCTTTCTGCCCAAGAGGGCATTTACCGTCTCCATAGATTTGTCAAACGCCTATTGGCACGTTCCAATCAGTCGTCGACTCTCCTCCTACCTAGGGTTCAAGCTACAACAAAGACTATACGCCTTCAGAGCCATGCCATTCGGGCTAAATATATCCCCAAGGATCTTCACGAAGCTTGCGAGCGTAGCTCTGAAACTATTACGCCTAAAGGGAATTCAGGTAGTAGCCTACCTGGACGACTGGCTGGTGTGGGCAGCATTCAAGACAGAATGCTTGCAAGCTTCCCTGCAGGTGATCCAGTTCCTAGAGTATCTAGGCTTCAAGATCAACAGAAAAAAGTCTCGACTTTCTCCATCTCAAAAGTTCCAGTGGTTAGGAATCCACTTGGACCTAACGCCACACCAATTCTCCATCCCGGCGAAGAAAAGGAAGGAGATAGCTGGTTCTGTCAAGAGACTTCTAGATTCCGAAAGGATATCAAGACGCGAACAGGAGAGAGTACTGGGTTCTCTCCAGTTGGCTTTGGTAACAGACCCGGTGCTAAGAGCACAGCTAAAGGATGCAACCGGAGTTTGGAGAAGTTATGCATCAAACGCGATAAGAGATCTGAGAAGACCAGTTCCGCTTCAACTACGTACTCTTCTCAGGACTTGGTCCCAAGCCAGACATCTAAAGAAGTCGGTACTTCTTCAGCCACCTCCCCCGTCGGTGACGATTCGCACAGACGCCTCGAAGGAGGGGTGGGGAGGTCATTCTCATCGGATAAAGGCCCAAGGGACCTTGTCCATTCTATTCAAGATCTTTCACATAAACTTTCTAGAAGCTATGGCAGTGCTCCTTACCTTAAAGAAAGTCTCCCGCGTCACTCGATCCACATAACGTTGGGGCTGGACAGCGAGGTAGTTGTAAGATGCTTGAATCGACAAGGATCAAGGTCGCCACCTCTCAACCAGGTGATGTTGGCCATCTTCCGATTGGCGGAAAAGAGGAAGTGGTACCTGTCGGCAGTTCACCTTCAAGGAGTCTGCAATGTGACAGCTGACGCTCTATCCAGGTTCACACCGATAGAGTCGGAATGGTCCCTAGACGCAGGATCGTTCTCCTTTATCTTGAGTCAAGTCCCAGAACTGCAGATAGACCTCTTTGCGACGAAAGACGACAAGAAGTTGCCCCTGTACGTGTCCCCGTACGAGGACCCCTTAGCGAAAGCAGTGGACGTGATGTCCCTCGACTGGAACAGATGGTCCAGGATTTATTTGTTCCCTCCTCACAACCTTCTGTTGAGGGTCCTCAACAAACTGAGATCCTTCAAGGGGGTAGCGGCAATAGTGGCCCATAAGTGGCCGAACAGCTTGTGTTTCCCCCTGGCATTGGAACTACGGTTGAAGTTTCTTCCGCTACCAGATCCAGTTCTGACCCAGCGAGTCCAGAAGTCGACTGTCTGCGCTTCATTACAGAAAACACGGACCCTGCAGCTCATGATTTTCTCTCCCTAGCGGTGAGAAAGCGTTTCGGGATTTCAAAAGCCAGCATAGACTTCCTAGAGGAATATAAGTGCAAATCTCCTAGAAGGCAATATGAGTCATCTTGGAGAAAATGGGTGGCCTTTGTCAAGGCAAAGAATCCGCAGGCGATCTCGATGGACTTCTTCTTATCTTTCTTCATCCACCTCCATGGTCAAGAGTTGGCAGCTAACACGATTTCAACGTGTAAGTCTGCTTTGACAAGACCCATTCTATATCCCTTCCAGGTCAACCTCGCTAACAAGATCTTTAATAAAGTTCCGAAAGCCTGCGCTAGGCTCAGACCTTCAGCACCTCCAAAGTCCATTTCATGGTCTTTAGATAAAGTTCTTCATTTCGCTTCTCTGTTGAACAATGAGGAGTGTGCGTTAAAGGATTTGACCAAAAAAGTTATTTTCCTATTTGCACTCGCGTCCGGGGCCAGGGTTAGTGAGATTGTAGCCCTCTCGAGAGAGGAAGGTCGTGTTCAGTTCCTGGATGGGGCAGAACTGAACCTGTTTCCGGATCCTACGTTTCTCGCCAAGAATGAGTTACCCACCAACAGGTGGGGTCCCTGGAGAATCTGCCCTCTAAAGAAGATGCATCTCTATGTCCAGTAGAATGCCTAAAGGTCTATCTTCATAGAACTTCAGACTTCAAGGGTGGTCAACTATTCCGGGGAGAAACATCAGGCTCAAATATATCACTGAAACAATTCAGGGCGAAAATCACATATTTTATTCGCAGAACGGATCCTGACAGTACACCCGCAGGTCACGATCTGAGGAAAGTTGCCTCATACTTAAATTTCTTTAATTGTATGGATTTTGAACATCTTCGTTCATACACTGGCTGGAAGTCTTCCAGAGTGTTCTTTCGCCACTATGCGAAGCAAGTAGAGGAACTAAAGAGATCTGTGGTAGCAGTGGGTTGCGTCGTTAACCCTGCTGTTTAACTCTGCGAGGAACAGTGGTTTTAATTGGGACGATTGATTCCAGGGTGAGTGTGTAGTTACATACTGTGCTATAAACTAAGTGAGGGCACCGAGTTGCCCACGTTGACTGTTCCACTTTCAAAGGTGAACCTGGCATAAGTGCAGACATGTGTGCTGAGCGTTTCTAATGCTAATGTGACTGATTAGTAATACAGACTTTTATGACTTTGATACCTCGGTATGTTAAAAGTGGCACTAATGTTTTTCTTTCAGATAAACAAGTTTCTGTTTACTATCATACTTATGCTTAAAGTTTTGGTTATCCTTCTCTTATATATATATATATATATATATATATATAATTGTTGTTAACCTGTCTATTTATTGCCTGTCAATAAACTTGTTCTTGAGAACCTTGCGTGTCCTTCACCTGTGTCCATTTATTGTTATAATTTAGCATTCATTCTCTGTATATTTATCTGTGATAATTCTAATAGATTGTTCCTTTATGCAAGCTAATGTTGCATTGGTTTATGCTTTCCCTTAGCGGGAGGACTCCATCCCATATGGGGACGGTGGCGGATTTACAAGTTTCCTCCTATGCGGATATAAACCTTTGTCCAATACAAGTATTGAGTGGAGAACTGGTCGATATTTCATATTGACACAGTGGTTCTTCACAAACTATGCTTTACTTAATATAGGGTGAGACCACTATATTAGCTTGCCTGGTATTCATACATAGGTATATGTACTCTTCGAGACTTTTCCAGAGTCTAGTAGGACTCTTCCCTGTAGGGGGCAGGGAGCTCTAACATGGTTTTTGGTTAGTTGAAAAGATGTATAACGGTAACATCTTAGGTCTCTAGGTCTAGTCGAATGGGGAAATACCTCCGGGGAGTATGGCACGTTCTGAGAATCCACAGATACAATAATGCTCTGGTATACTTCCATCAGGACGACATGGCTTGAGCCCAAAAAACGGATTTTGAACGAAGCGAAAAATCTATTTTTGGGTGAGATGGCCATGTCGTCCTGATGGACCCGCCCTTCCCTTTCTATGAAAGGGCTGTAGGACCCCTCCCTACATAGAGTATCTGTAGCACCTCGTGTATCGCTACAAGGAATACAGATGGCGCCAGAATCGGCGCAATGCACGCTTACGAGACGGGAGAAGTGAGAGCCTTGCGAACGGCTCTCCTTTTTCTTTGTAATATACCCTAGGAAGCTACCCTATAGGAACTTCCATCAGGACGACATGGCTTGAGCCCAAAAAACGGATTTTGAACGAAGCGAAAAATCTATTTTTGGGTGACATGGCCATGTCGTCCTGATGGACCCGCCCTTCCCTTTCTATGAAAGGGCTGTAGGACCCCTCCCTACATAGAGTATCTGTAGCACCTCGTGTATCGCTACAAGGAATACAGATAGCGCCAGAATCGGCGCAATGCACGCTTACGAAACGGGAGAAGTGAGAGCCTTGCGAACGGCTCTCATTTTTCTTTGTAATATACCCTAGGAAGCTACCCTATAGGAACTTCCATCAGGACGACATGGCCATCTCCCCAAAAATAGATTTTTTGCTTCGCTCAAATTTCCGTTTATTACTCATTTCTCCTTCTAATGATATTTCATCTTTCATTGTATATTCCCTTCCTATCATCTTATTGTTTATTTTATTCATCTTGAGCCTTTCTTCCTGTGATATTTCATACATTCTTTAAAGCAAGCTTTGCAAGTAACGGGTGCTCTGGTAATAAGGACAGTAGCATCAGCATACTTCAAGTCTGAAAATTCTTCCCTAACCTCCCCAACTGTTCTATGCATTTCAAAATCCAGGAGGATAAACACCAAAGGTGAGAACACATTCCCTTGGAGTAATCCACTGTTCACTGGAAAGTTATTTGATAGGACTTCACTAACATTAACTTTGTATTTGCTATGCTCTTGAACATACTTAATCAAATTTACCTATTCAAGAGAAACACCATACTGACACATAACTCAAAAAAAAAAAAATAGCCATTGCACACTATCAAATGCTTTTACATAGTCAAAAAAATTCAACAATAGTGGATTTCTATATTTCATACTTTGCTGTACTACATGTCTTAAAATCAGATTTTGATCAGTACAACGTCTAACCTTTCTAAATTTTGCTTTTTATCTCTCAGCTTTTCATCAATTTTTCCCCCAAATCTCTTTAAACAGAGAATGCTATATATTTTCATAACAACTGGCATAATTTTCATTGCTCAGTAATTATTGGAATTAATCAGATCTCCTGTTTTTTTGGTATTTTTCCAAACAAACCTAGCTCCCCTTCATCATGTTTTGCCTCTTCACCCCACATTGTACAAAATAATTTTGTATGTATTATTGGAGTCACTTCATTTTCGGCTAATATCATCTCATCAGTCATTCCATCGTATCAGGGGCTTTGTATCTTCTTGCATTTTTAATGATGGCTTCTACTTCAATCATACTGAATTCCTTCATATATATATATATATATATATATATATTTATATGTATATATACATATATATATATATATATATATATGTATATATATAAATATATATATATATATAATATATATACATATATATATATATATATATATATATTTATATATATATATACACATATATATATATATATATATGTGTGTGTGTGTGTGTGAGTGTGAGTGTGTGTGTGTGTGTGTGTGTACAAATAATTTCAATGGGGGTACTCTTATCTAGCACAAGGTCCTCCTCAAATATAAATGGACTTCACCATTTGGCAATTATAACAATCAGAGATATCATATAGCCATTAATAAAGTGAGAGGGATGATTCTTAGAAATGTAAGAAGCCAGAAAAGTAAATCTATTGGCAGTGATCACCAGCTCTTCATTACCACAATGAAATAAGAACTGAAAACACCCAACAGAAAATGAAGTTAGAATACCTAGTTTCAAGGCACATAAGCTTAAAAAAAGATGGCTGCTATTGAATGTGGAAATTGATTTGCAGGTTTAGAATCTTTGATAGATGAATAGTCATTGATGGAAAATGGGTGATATGAAACATAAATATCAGTCATTTGGTAGTTCAGTTGTGGGACATGTAATTGCAAGAAGAGAGCAATGGATATCAAATGATAATGGGAATAGTATAAAAAGGTGACGAAGACAGAAATTCATTGTTGAATGTGTTCGGGGAAGTAATAAAAATTAATTGTTAGAGCATGCTAAGTAATATGGTATTGATAGTGAAGTAAAAAAAAAAAAGCTTGGAAGAACTGTAGAGATTATTTAGACCGGAAAGCTGATGAGGCTGAAGTCAAAAATTCAAGCAGTGGTTATGATATTAGAATCGCTAATAAAATTATTGATGAAGAAGTTATGGATGCCCTATATCCACGGATAATGAGACATCAGACCTAGGGCTTTTTTTACATTATTTTAAATGGTTCGAAAGTACACTGTATAACAGACACTCTCAGGCTCGCGCATTGTCTCAGAGATAGCACAATAGGCAACTAACTACCCTTTGCTATCAAAATACAATCTTGCTACAACAACCTGCTGACTTATAGGTTTTGTGAAATTCTCATCATTATAGAGTTTATTTAAATTGACGAACAACACATATCTTCATACAAGAATTAGGACATTACTCCCCCCCACCAAGCTCCTCACCCCGGGAGGAGGTGCATACTCGCCCTTACTACTCTATGATGCATGGATGACACTCTGACTCGGAATAGGCATGGGATGAACTAAACAGAAATGCAACATAATATATATATATATATATATATATAAATATATATATATATATATATACACATAGGTATCTATATATATATATATATATATACACACATATATATACAGTATATATATATATATATATATATATCTCGAAAATAACACATCTTCCACCGAAAAAAATGGAACGTTGCATGTAAAAGTGTACACAATAAGATATAAATAATACCACCCATTTCTTCTTGAGACATCTGCAACTAAAATACAGAATCCCCCAAGGTGAAAAAAAAAATCATCAACATCAGTCTGACGCAACCTCATCAATAACCTCCCTCTGGTTGTTAGCAATACGGGCTTTTTGGGTGGGACAGGTGTAGGGATAGATATTCTTTCATCCCTTGATTTTACTTATCCGGGTCTACGGCACTATTTTGCAACACAGCTCACACTACCGTTTCACCATTTATTTAAAACCACTACTACACTTGCACTTTGCAACTGTCAACCGGTGGCCACTAGCCGTTTTTCCGAGAAAATCATTCATCTTGCCGCCTTTCCCCTATAACATTAGGTATAAGGTATCCCATCTGCACATTCTCTAGCACTGCATTTCCTCAAGGCTTAACTTTAATCCCCCAGCCACTTGCCGTTCGGAAACCACCCCGGCCCCAACAACCAGGAATCATATAAATATATGCAAATGAATAATACAGTATCCGCGTGACGGATCTCACTTGATCTATTTACCCTCTGATTGTTTTTAGGTTCATTCAGCAATGTTATACGTATTGCCGCACTCAGCATAATTAGCACAACATTATACATATACACACGATCGCTCACAAATACCTTTACTGATGCAGTTTTGAACCTACCATCATACTTGGAGCTGTGTTTTTCATTAGCTCTTTTTAAAAACATTTCTTTGGTGTTCCTTACTCTCCTTAAAATGTTTCATAAATATATATATGGTATTGCTCAGTTGAATAATTCGGCAATTGTTGCAAATTAATGAGGACCTTATATGGTAACACAGGATCCTGTCCATACACTAAAAAGAATGGTGTGTCTCTTAGCAAAGCATTATATGCAATATTTAAAGCTAGCTTAGCTGTAGGAAGCATGGCTTGCCAAAGAAGGGGGTCATCAGCTACTAAGTACCGTGAAATTCGGACTACTTCCCTATTATGCGATTCCACTAAGACATTAGCTGAATGTCTAGATGCGGTCACTGAAAAATATTCAATTCTCATCAAGTCTGTGACCGATTTCACCACCTTATTTATAAACTTGAGACCATCATCACTTATCAAAATTTTTGGACAACCAACACAGGTAATGAAAGAGCACAGCGCTTGGCCTATTGAATTCGCTAATTTATCCAACATTGTGTAGTTATGAGTGTATCGAATAAATGCATCCACAAATACACATATATACTTCTGTTGTGTTAAGCCAGTAGAAAATGATCCTACCACACCCATATGCACTGAATAAAATTTAATAGGAATCACAGGGCACTTCCTGGCTTCCGTTACAGTTGTTTTATGTTCTTTGCAACAGGTAGAAGCACGACAACCTTTTATATAATTCGCAATTGATTTTCTCATTTCTAACCAAAAGAAGGATTCGCGTGCTCTACTGAATGTTCTATCAATCCTTAAATGCCCTGCACATGGATTTGCATGTTCAATGTGGATGGCTCAATTAATTAAAAAGGATGGAAGAATTACTCATGCGCAAAATTCCCTCCCCTCTTCTCGTAAGCAAACAATAAAAACTCTCACGAGGCACATTTTGAATTGACGGATAACTCTCAAATTCCCCATTAATCACTGCTCGCACTCTTTCTATCCATACCTTCTTTTGCTGTCCTTCTCGAAATTCTTTTATGTCCCAACCTTCCATGCCAATCACACCCGAATGATCAGAGCATTCATTCTGGACACCAACATATATTCTCCTTTAGTGCTCATAAATCTCTCTCTCTCTCTCTCTCTCTCTCTCTCTCTCTCTCTCTCTCGTATTCTGATTGCTCCTCGGAAGAATTCACATCCTATTTTTATTTTTTTCTATTTATATGGGGGTCTTCAATATTTTGATTACGTTCTTTGTTCCTCTTCTCTGCCCTAGCTGTTAGTCTTATTACTGCATCTCTAGAGAGGGAATCAGCTGACTTGTTTGCTTTACCTTCTATGTGATGAAAACCATTTATATTAAACTCTAACAATCTCTCGATCCATCTCACTTGTCAAGAGGTCAAATCCTCTTTGAAATGGAGGTCACGTAAGTGTCGATGATCACTTTGCAACTCTATCGACTGACCTAATAAAATGAACCGAGCCTCTTTAGAGCCAAAAGAATAGCCAAAAGCTCTCGATCAAATGTATTATAATTCTCTTTTGGCCCTTTTAACCCTGGATAGTTATGCTACTCGGACACCCCTTTAAGGGTATACTCGGTCGCAGGCGACCCCGACTCCAAAAAAAATTCAGGAAAAATCTAGTTATGCATCAATCTGTATTGTTTGACTTGCCAAAAATACTACAAAGAATGCTAAAAAACTACTGAAAATATAAATGATACCCATCTACAAAATAACTATTTATTGGAAATATATTAAAAATTTAAGTATACAAAAAAAAGACTTGACGTAAATACTCAAAACAAATAGAAATATACATATACACATAAATCCCTTTAGGGACACCTTCTTAGATGGCAAGGCAACAGCGTGTAATTGCTGGAAATGAATTGGACCTATAGAAGTCAAGATCTGAAATGAGAAAAAAAAGGGTAACTTTTTTGCCAAAACAAATTGTCCAAATTTCATGAATTTTTTTGGGTACCCAAATGAAATAGGAAGAGGCTAATTATTTTTATAGAATAAACTCATGTTATCCTAGAACAGAAATACATAATAAAATGTGCACTAAGATGTAATATACTGTTATATCAGGGTGAAATCTAAAGGTCATTTTTGACGGCCTAGTTTCACAATGTAAATTTCTTATGAAAATCATTGTATCTCCTATAAAATATGATATTTATGCATTAAATTATACCAAAATATCATGAATTCTATACAGAACAAGAATATATATAGATATGCAAACTTACCTTTCGGGTATGTCAACAAAATGGCCGCAGACCACAACAACTCTTACAGCCCAATCTACCACTTGAAATGAAGAATGGGGTTGCAAGCTCCATATTATCATCAACATCTCTTTTTAACTCCATTAGAAGAGTGTTGATGACATCCATGCAGAGGGAATACTGTCTGCTGGCCATTATTGAAGATAAATTCAAAGTAAATAGAAAAAAATCAAATTTGCAAAAAATAAAAAAAAATCAGATTTTAGCATTTTAGGGAAAATGGACCGCATGGCAATATATGGCATATAAGCCAAAACTAATGTCGTGCAAGTGGTAGACACACCATCCACCCACACTTTCCAACTATAAAGAACCAAACATGGAGCAGGCGATACACCATGCAATGCTGAATACCTTCCAGGATAGCCACTTCAACTGAAGGGAGGACAGTAAGGATGGTTTTGAGAAGAAAAAGAATCAAAAAAAGGAAAAGATAACCCCTTGATAAACCACCAAGCATCTATGTCCCTTTTTTTTAAGCCTGTCAAATAAACCATTTAAAAAAACAAGTGGAAAAAAAAATAATTAGATAGAATAGTGTGTCCGAGTGTACCTTTAAGCAAGAGAACTCTAACCCAAGACAGTGGAAGACCATGATACAGAGGCTATGGCAATACCCAAGATTAGAGAACAGTGGTTTAATTTTATAGTGTCATTTTCCTAGAAGAGCTGCTTACCATAGCTAAAGAGTCTTTTCTACCATTACCAAGAGAAAAGTACACTGAACAAATGCAGTAGAGTAATTACCCCTGGGTGAAAAAGTGTTTAGTATCTCATTGTTGTCAGGTATATGAGGAAAGACCAGAATATGTAAAGAATAGGCCAGACTATTCTGTGTAAGTGTAGGCAAAGAAAAAATAAGCCGTAACCAGAGAGAGGAATCAAATGCATTACTGTCTGGCTAGACAAAGGATCCAATTACTCTCTAGTAGTAGAATCTCAACGGTCGGCTGGAGCCCCCCGCCAACCTACTACCTATATATATATATATATATATCTATATATATATATATATATATATACATATATATATATATATATATATTTATATATATATATATATATATATAGATATATATATATAT
>NC_090729.1:42644090-42654090 GCF_036898095.1 Palaemon carinicauda
TGAGTGGGAAGTAGCTACTGCTGGGTTGCTGCCTACCAGGCCGGCACAGAATGGTGCCTGCTCAACCGGCAGCACGCCGACTGTACTAGTAGTGCTGGCCAGCAGTACTGACCAGTGGTGCCGGCCTGCAAGGTTTAGACAGATCCTTGCCGGCGACAGTACTGTAGCTGGATGGAAGCTTGAATGGAATGTTATATTCTCCCCTTCCATTTGAACCTTCTTTCTGGTAAAGGTAGTATCAGTAGACTTTTACATCCCTTTTACTGCATATATATATATATATATATATATAGTATTAGTGAGCCAGTTCTCCATGCTATCTCTTTTTCTTTTAGCTAGCAGGCTAGATGTGCTACCATTTAATAGCTATGCCGTCAACATGCTGGCTGTACTATAGTATATGTTTATACAGGTAGTTATTATTTCTACAGTATAGGATATACTGCAAATGGAAAGCTTCTGTATATTTTATGCTAGTAGTGCTTTTCCAATATATTTGAAAATCCTACCCAAAAATTTGTGGAACCCAATCTCATATTGAAAGAATTTAATTCTTCAATATTCTGATTAGAAATCAGTCTTCAGATTACCATGCAATATTAAAATTTTTAGGACTGGAGATTATACTCCTAACCCTTAAAGGGTAGAGCCCTTATCCTCGAGTCTCCATAATTAGGAAAATCTATATTTTAATTTTGTAAGGGGAGTCACAGCAAATAAGTTGGGTGGGATATATACAAATATATGTCTTTCCTTTCCATACTATATATAATTATTCCGTAGCCATTATATTGCACTATAGTGCATACTGCAAATAGAAAACTACAGTATGATTATACAGTAACTATTTCTAGCATATCTTGGGTATCCTCATGTGAGCTTATGCTGCAGCCGCTCTTACATTGAAGGAATAGAGGTTCTTCGTTAAGAAGACTGAGAAATCCGTCTTCTGTACCCCACAGTATTTAGTATGAAAGGTACAGTGAAGAATATACTTCCCTATCCCCAGGGGTTAGAAAACCCCTATTTCAGTTGGAATTCCTTCGAAAAGGAAATTCCTATCACTTAATACTGAGGGGAGGTACCAGTATTTGCTTGCAAGGGATACACAAGTATGTGTGTCCTACTATCCCTTTATAGCTTGGTATCCTAAGTTATTTTGTTAAGATATGACTTTTGATTTATTGGTTATCAGTGAGATAATCAATCGTATAATCATTTTATTTTCCTTTCTTTATAGGAGGAACGGCAGATGTCATGTGTTGCAGACTTCTGCAAAACTAAGAGTGTTTTTACGGACATTATGCATGCAAGTTTCATGCCCCCTGCAATATTATTTCCGAACACCTGTAGTTTTAGAACCCGCAGGCCGGCAAAGTATGTCGGGCCCTATTGTCCGAAAGTTTTAAGAATCCCAAGTCGGCGTAGACTAGGGATGCAGCTCGTTTCAAACTACGCAACTGGGTGAGAGGCTTTCAGAAAATCTCTCCGGGACCTTACCTGCCTAATGACAATATGCGTAGGTTACTATTTCCAACAGTGAGTAAGGAAATAGTGGTACCCCAGACACGAGGTACATTTCCCGATGGCCAGATAACCTTCGGGAAGGAGAGCAAAAAGCGCCCACGGGAAAAAGGGGAGAATGTCGGGTTGGAATTGTCTCCGTCCCAACAGGCTCATGAGCCAACGACATCGATATCTTCGCCTTCTATCCCTCTTTTAGATGGAATGAACCAGTTATTGGCCCAAGTCAAGAATCTAGTAGAAACAGAGCCCAAAGCAGGAAGCGAAATACAAGGTAGAGCTTGGTAAAGCTCCACTTGTCGCTCCTAAAGGGTCGTACAAAAGACTCGTAGATCAAGACCTTCTGACATGCTCCAGATCCAATCCCTGGAGGTTTGCTGAGCTAATGCCGGAGAAGATAGGTGCTGTTCCTTTGGACAAAATCCAGTTCTGGCTAAGCTTTGACGCTTTCCTGAACTGTTTCATTAGACTGAAGGATGAACCAACGTCAGAAAAAGGAACGGAATCAAAGGAGGTTATGATTCTCGACAATAATAAAGCACAGGCTATCCTATCAAGCATCATAGAAAAGGCGGGTTACTCGGTGTTGAAGGTATCCACACCGGGTAACAAGCACTCTTCCTTTCTTGCTCCTGTTTCAATTTCATTCCCCTTTCCGGAGAAGGCTTTCAAATATGTCACTGAGGCAATAGAGACAGATAAACCGTGTCCTACACTCAAGGAGTGCGAGCCTCTGTCACTAGCATTTCCCAGACAGGAAAAGAACTGGAAGGAGGCCCATTTCACCTTTTCAGTAGGAACACTTGAGGCGGATGTCGCCAGTCGACAATTTAAGGAAAATTTTCCAAAATTGTCTGAGTTTCTCTTACAGGACGAACAAGAAACAAAGGAGAGACTTGCAGCCTCCTTATCTTTACAGCACTACATAAAGTTCTGTTCGGCTTATCAAGATACCCCAGACATTCTTAAGGTTTTAGCCAAATACATATGGCTACTTTGTTAAAAGACCTATATGCCTTTATAAAGGTTAGAAGAACATGAAGGGAGTTTGTGTTAGCTAATGCAACAGCAAAACACGATACAAGAAAGCTAATATCTTCCAACATCAAGGGTAAAGACTTCTTTCCAGACGAGGTACTCAAGGATGTGATTAAGAACGCCTCCACGGAGAGAGTAGGACTTCTCCAAAAGTGGGGCATCCTTTCAAAAAGAGAATCTTCTAAGGTTGTGGGTCCCCAACCTAAAAGGAAGATGGAGAGGTCTGGACATCCATTTCGAGCGGTTTAACAACGATCCACAGATGTAGTGACCGAGATGTCACAGACAGATGGTCGAAAAGAGATTCTTACTGATCAGTCGAAGCATAGAAATTCTTCTATTAGGAGGGAGATTCCTTTAGGATCGCTGGACCTTCAATCCTTGGGTCCATGGTCTAATCAAGATGGGACTAAGTTGAGAGTTGGAGATATCTCTACCACCATTTCCTCTACTCCTCTGATTATCCAAAACCCTCATGGAGGAGTTTACCTGAGAGCTCTAGAGCATACAGGTGTTAAGGAAACTTTAGTCCACCAAATTCCAGGGAAGGCCGTTGTGTGTTTATAAGAAGGACTCAAGAAAATTCAGAGTCATTCAGGACTTATTGCCACTCAACAAGTCCAAATAAAAAAAACGAGTCCAGGAGGTTTATCCTCCTGAACATAAGGACCCCGCTGCAAAAAAGGATGCCTATAGTCTTACCAGACCTGAAAGTCGTCTATATGCAGCTTCCAGTCAATCACCCTTTCCCCTCCTATCTAGGATTCAGGTTACGCAAGGTAACGCACTTCCTAGGAAAGATACTCGTCAGACTAGATAGAGTCTTAGCTGCCTTCATAAAAATGGCAGACACAGTCATACAATATTTAAGCATAACAATGGTTCAGGCAACAATGTTCCTAGACAAGAGGCTGGGTTGGGCAGCACCCAAGGTGCTGATCTATGAACATCCAAAGAAATGGTCTGGTCCCCGGAACATCGTGGATGAAAAATAAATTTCAGAATCCCAAAACGAGAACTAGGAGGAACCGTGTTCTCTCTCCAGCTCGCAGGAAAGGTAGGCCCTGTGCTAAGATCACGGTTGCAAGATGAGCTGGGAACCTGGAGAAAACAAGCATCAAACGCTCGAAGAGGCCTAAAAAGCCTGATAGCGGTCCTTCCTTATTTGCTTCCCTTACAAAGGTCAAAGCCCGAAAATCCCAAGACCATATTGGTACAGTCATGAGTAGGGAAACTCCCTCTAAGCAGATCAGATTGTCTACAGCTGATCTGGGACTCCGAAGCGATAACGAGACACTGCAATCGACGATGCTAAGAAATGTCTCATACAGTTTAAGTGTAGTTAACCATCCCTTACCTAAAGGGATGGCACCTGTCAGCAGTTCACATACAACCAATCCGCAATGTGATAGTGGATGCTCTACTCAGGCTCTGGCCGATAGAGCCGATAGAGAGTTAGAATGGTTCACGGACGCAGACCTATTCTCTCCCAGATGAGAACAAGTCCCCGAACTACAATCCGACCTCTTCATTACGAGCGCTGTCAAGGAACTACCTTGATATGTAGCCCCATACGAGGATCCTCTAAAAGGGATTTCCAGTTCATTCCGTCCAATTACCTGCTGAGAGTCCTCAACATGCTGAGATCCTTCTAGGTGGGACAACTCCAGAAGGTTCAGAGATTAATCGCCTTCGATTTATTATAGAAAACCCAAACCCTTCATTGAATGATTTTCTTGCCCTAGCGGTTAAGAAAAGATTTGGGATCTCAAAGCGCAATATAGTATTCTTAGAGGAATAAAAGTCTAAGTCAACTAGAAGACAATATGAGTCATCATAGAAAAAGTGGGTTGCTTTCGTAAAAGCAAAAGGACCGAGAGAGATTTCAATGAACTTCTGCATGCCCTTCTTTATCCATCTTCATAACCAGGCTTTGTTGGCCAACACGATAACTACATGAAAGTCAGCCTTGACTAGACCTCTTCTATATGCCTTTCAAGTAGACTTGGCGAATAAGATCTTTAATAAGATCCAGAAGGCATGTGCGAGGTTTAGGCCAGCTGCACCACCAAAGCCCATATCTTGGTCTTTGGACAAGGTCCTACATTATGCCTCATCCTTCAACAATGAAGATTGTTCGCTTAAGGATCTACCCCAAAAGGTTATTTTTCTGTTCGCTATAGCCTCAGGGGCTAGAGTTAGTGAATTAGTGGCCCTTTCTATGGATGAGGGCCACATTCAGTTCTCAGAAACAGGAGAACTGAATCTCTTCCCTGATCCATCATTTCTCGCTAAGAATGAGCTTACCCACTAAAAAGGTGGGGGTCCCTGGAGAATCTGCCCTCTGAAGGAAGATGTCTCTCTATGTCCGGTAGAGTGTCTAAAGGTCTATCTTTGTAGAACTTCAGACCTCAGGGGAGGACAGCTCTTTAAAGGAAAAACCTCTCGATCAAATTTATCCCTAAAACAGCTGAGGGCAAAGCTTACCTACTTTATTAGTAGAGCGGATCCTGACAGTACTCCCGCAGGTCATGATCTGAGAAACATTGCTTCATCACTGAACTTCTTGCAGTATATGGACTTTGAGCGTCTTCGTTCATACACTGGATGAAAATCATCCAGAGTGTTTCAAAAACACTATGTGAAACAGGTACATGAACTGAAACACTATGTAGTGGCGGCAGGTAGTGTATTGAAACCTGACCCCTAATTACTGTTATAGACAGTCAATGGTTTTGACTTCAAATGTCCTCGCACATATACTGGGTGAGAATCATCCACAGTGTTCTACAAACACTATGCTAAGCAAGTCCATGATCTGAAGCAATATGTGGTGACGTCGGGTAGAATACTTAACCTGACGTCTAATTCTACGATGAATAGCTAATTGACTGGGACTGTCAGTTAAAGGGAGAAGAGGCCATCCTTCTTTGGGAGTGACCTCCTTTCATCAAGTGTTACCATGGTGACACTATCTCTGTTCAAAATCCCAGGTGTGGAATTATACAGATGGCACTAGTGCCTGTGTACGTAGTACACAGTGCCGATGAAAGTAACCAGTAACCCGTACAGGAATTATGAAGAGAATTTGTTTTATAATTCTCTTCAATCTGAGAGTGGCACTCATCATTTCTTGCTTTCCAAGAAAGAAAGATAATGTCTGTATAGATTACATGTATAGTTCCGTTATCATGCTACATTCGTTTTACCTTGCTAGTAAAACGTCTATTAGAATGTAATTGCGTCCTATCTCACCCGACAATTACATGTTTATAGTCCAGAGTATGTACTTTTATATATTTGTATGCTCACAAAAAAAGGAATTAAGAAACACTGTTAAGTATTTGGTAATTTTCACAAACTACGAGACGCTTTGTTCATCTGGTGTATTCTTATGTTTGTCCATACAATGTATGCTTACCATGATACCCCACTTTCTACCGTCTAGAATGAGTCTTCCCTGTAGGGGGCAGGAAGCACTAACATCGAAGATGATTAGTGATAATGATGGATAACGGTAACGTCATTTGTCTCGATTGATCCAAATGATCATAGAAAGGTTGTCCCAAGATTAAGGCACTGATGAAAATCCACAGATACATTAATGCTCTGGTATACTTCCATCAGGACGACATGGCTTGAGCCCAAAAAACAGATTTTGAGCGACCACGAAAAATCTATTTTTGGGTGAGATCGCCATGTCATCCTGATGGACCCACCCTTCTTTCTTAAAAGAAAAGATCTTCACAGTTCCCTCCCTGACACACTGTATTTGTAGCTCCACGCTCAATGCTGCAAGGAATGTCCACCATCCTGGGAATGGCGCTGGGGGTGGTGGTCAATAGTAGTACGGGAATGGGGGTAACCTTGTTACGGCCCCCCTTCTATTCGTTTTCCACGTCCCCCTAGAAGCGTTAACGCTATTTTGGGTAGAGATTGCTATGTGACGTGTCAAGAATGCATCCTCTGATAATATGCGATATCCTCGAGAAAATTTTAAGGATAGTCACTCCCGGAGTTAGAATTCTGGAACATGAAGGTTAATTCTCCGGGAATATCACTGTAGTATATAATATATCCTTTTGAAGCTACCTTAGGAACTTGCATCAGACAACATGGGGATCTCACCCAGAAATAAATTTTTTGCTTCGCTCAAAATCCGTTATATATATATATATATATATACATATGTTTATATATATATATATATATATATGTGTGTTTATATATATATATATATATATATGTGTGTGTGTGTGTGTGTATGTGTGTGTATATGTGTGTAAACCAAAAGACTTCGATTTAGTAAATAATTTAGAATGGTATCTCTCGACCCAGTAAATTGCCGTTATAGTTTTCGCTAATTAATTCTTTCGTGAAAAAGGTATAACAATAATGAAAATATTTCTTAATTTTTTTCCTAGTTCCTTCAATTCCCTGTTGTACCTTGCTTTACTGAAATAGATTCTTCAAGGTTTAAAGGTCACTCATGAATGGCATAGGATCACCACTCAAGGCCGTCTCCATCCAAGCTAGCCCAGGGGAGGGCTAGTTCATAGGGAGAACTATAGGCTTCACCAAGGCCCCCTTCCCTATTCCAAAAGAATGGCGAGGCAAGAAACACTATAAGAAACTATCTAATTTGAGAAATCTAGTCGTGAAAAGGCAATTTTATTAAAGATAAATTAGTAATATTACCACCAACCTACTTGATGGTGATGATTTATCAGTCTTAATGTTCTTTTATAAGTGTTAATATAAATTTCAAGTGAATTTTGTTGACAATTATAGAAAAACAATGCTTGGCTTCAACTTCATTCCTCTAAATTTTATAGCTAACATACATTGATAACGCATAATCAGATTAAAATGGTCTATTAATTCTAAACGATGATTTTAAAGTAAGAAATAAACTTTTTCACTTATCTATAAGAAAACTTTTATATACGAAAGAAAACACAGTAGCAAAAAAAAAAAGAAAAAAAAATTAACAGGGACTTGATGGTGGACAGAGAAGTAAATGGGAAGATGAGAGGGAAATCTATTATCACTAAGGCTTTTAGATGAACAAATGTAGATATTTTGGATATTGGCTAGAACGACTACTGACATTGCTATTCTATGAGAAAATTCACCAATGTTCATTTATATATCCATTTATTATGATCTTCGATACAACTTATTGGGTGTTTGTGCTAAATAAATATCATTGGGAAGATTAACGATAACCTGAGTTCAAGTCCTTTGTAACTTTTTTACTTTTTATGAGCTTTTAATGTAAACTCATTGCGCTGAGTGGGCCGCCGCCTAATTTATACTGTTTTTGAGTTTCTTGACCAGTTGCTTTTTTTGTTTTCATACTATATTACAATACCAAGGATGAGGACCTCTGTTAACTATTTGCCTACTTCTAGCATCAATAAATGCTTTTCACGCAAGGGTTACTGAAAGTTCCGAGTTGCCACGAATAGTGAAATCAGCTGATCACGAGAATCGTTTTGCAAACACAGGGTTTCCTTTCATGACATCTGATGATGAAGATTCTCCTCCTGATATCGATGAAGACAGTGTCCAGTTAAATGAATTATGAGCGTGGAAAAAAGTTCAACGGAGATTATATTAGTGAATAGGTGGTGTTTACACTGTGAGAATGATAATTATGAAATGTTTTTAGTTTGCAAAAAAAACAAAACAACGTAGTTATTAAAATTAATTTTATTAGACAAATCTTGACATTGGAATAATTTTGAAGTGTGATGTGAATCCGTTGAAGTTTAAGATCATGAAAATACACACAAAAAATAGGTTCGAAACAGCACCATTTGTGTAGCAAAACGTGTTAGATAGCCATGAATTAGCTGTATTGAGCAATGCAAGTGTATTCCTAATTATACTTACCTCTGGTATAAACTATGTATTAAAGAGTTTGCAGGAAAATAAATACAATTATATATGAAATTGACAAAGCCGTAAGAAATCGTCAGGAAAGTTTAGGTTTCCTAGCTGGTTAAAATGGACTCAGGAACATTAATGTATAGAAGGACATAGCAATAAAGAGTACAACGCAACTATAGATCCATCCTCTCATAACCTTGTATCATTCAATTTAGCTTATTATAAAAGGGGATATAATATCTTCAGTGAAATAGGTGACCTGGAGCCTAGTGGCTATCACCTATTAATGAAGGTAAGTAAAACGTACTTTTCTGAGTAAATACTTTTTCATTAAAAAAAAAAAAAAATTCTACTGCTCTAGTTTTAGACACACTTCATTTCGCAAACAGTTTTATAAAGCTTTATTCTGATGTACTCTAAGCAAAAACGTGTGAGTGATATCCAAGTACTGTATTTTCAGAAAATTATGAATTCATATGAAATTTTGATTTATTTTATTTTTTCATTTCTCTTTTTTAATATAATAAACATATACTTTATATGATTTTAAAGTTATTTCGCATATTTTTATATGTTATATTCATTACTAAATAGTGATGATTTTCTTTTTTTCCAAAAACGTAGTAGAAAATATTTTTGAAAAAAAAAATACTATTCGTTTACTTGAAGGATAATTCGGGGAAACAATTTCTGTTATACACAAAATATAACTGTGTGAGTCCCAAAACTTTACCTCAAAATGACACAGTCCCCAACTACCCCGCCGATATCCTTCTATAAAAAAAACAATACTTTCCGGTGGTACTAAATGTTTCATGATGTAATTATGATATAGTTAGTTTTTTTTTTTTTCATTGCTTTTTTCTCTCGCTGAAAAAAATATGATTAGTTCCCTACAGCATTTCAGACTTAGTTAGACTCTTGTAGCTTCAATTAGAAGGTATTGTAAACCTTCTTATTTTAATACTATGATTTGTATCATATATTCTCCAATCTGTTTGACGTATTAAATTCCTAATCTCTAAAATCAGTGCATAGGTCTCTAAAGCTATTTTTATCGGGTGCAAATTAGTTTATTGGGTTTTGAAAATATCCTAATAAGAACTTAACTGGCATGACTTTTTTTAAAATGATGATAGAGAAATATAAATCTAATTTTTATTATGCTTTCATTAAATTTGGGCAAACGAATATGGTTTTAATAAAAGCCTTCAAAGGTTATTTGTTATAAAAGAGCAAATCTTCTAAATAAAAAGATCCAGTATTAATCAATCCTCATTAGAGATATCAAAAGAGAAAACAAAGATAACAGTCAAACAGACAAACGGTTTTGTTCTTACTAAATAGAACACTTACACAATTAGTTTATAATAATTAATATTGCTCGGAATATAGATTTACCTAGTATGTAATAAATACAAATAATGTATACTTTCACTCCCCCTTACTTAGACAAAATCGAAAAAACATTGTAAATTAGAAACATGTTAGTTGTATATAAGTCCCACATATAACTGTGAGTTGTAGTGAAGGTAATAAAAAA
>NC_090729.1:42659090-42676590 GCF_036898095.1 Palaemon carinicauda
GATTTAAGGAAATAAGGGAACAGATAAACTACAAGAGAAGTAATGTAAAAATTAAAGTAGAAACAAAGTTATCTAAGGCAATGCCAGACCCTTTTCTACTTATTCCCACTTTGGTGGTATGATAAGAATTATGAAAAACAATCCTTTTTCATTTCCCAATAAGGATTAAGTTACAATCTGCTTCCCCTCAAATTAGTTAAGTAATAATGGCATCAAAATTGATATACCTTCCCTGTTCCAACGACTACCGCTTCTGGGAATACAATATTAACAACATTTCGGCTGTTGCTCTATCTAATGATATTGGATATTGCTGGTCTGTTTATTCCCTGGCGCCTATCAAAAGATGGGAATGCCAATTGATATTGAGGTATTGGGATATTGCAAAACTTCGTTCATTACTTTCCGTGTCATATGCACTACATTAGATATAATGATTTTTTTTTATTACTCAGATAGGTTATATATAGTTGCTGTTTACTTATCGATTTAAGACTTATTATTACTATGAAAAGTGTATCTTGGTAATTCCAGCACTGAAGTAATTTCTCTTCTAGATTAATGGAATAGGAGGAAAGTTATTGTTGCATCGAAGGGTTTAAATAAGATTGATGTTCCCTTATTTAATAACTGGGGGTTTAAATGGTGTCCATTTGAACTGGGAGGAGACTAAGATCATCAATAACAAGATGGAGACACTGACAGACTTCGTAGAAAGGTAGACGGATCCGTTAACCCAGGATAAAAGTGACTATATAGAGTAGGATAATAATAGTTTCCTTCTATTGTGAAGAAATATGAGAAAAACATAATGGTAAGAAAATGAATATTTCTGTTGCTTTCTGTTATACCTTAAAACCATAGGACGTTACTCCTTATGCAGAGTTTGGAGGTCTTGTACATAGAGTGCAAAAGACTAAAGTAAGAATGGAATCAAAACGCATATTTCATATGCCGTAATGACACTTTGATCAAAAAAAAAAAAAAAAAAAAAAAAAAAAAAAACACACACACACGACGGGTGTGGTAAAAAGTTGCGCCATGGAAATGTCTAAGTTTACAAGCGAAAATTCTCTCATTAATTCTTTTATGCTTCTCACAACAAATATATGTTATCAATCAAAGATAGAAAAAGATGAGTCCGCTTCAACACTTTCAAATGGTTATCACTGCATCAAATTATCACTTACCTTTCTGTAGTATTCTTTCCCTTAATACTGGATAAAATATTCAGCAAAATTATCCAGTCTGTTCTTCTATTCTTATTAACGTATACGTTATTCTATGTTTTAATATTTGACTCTGATAACAAAAATATTATCGAAGAATTTTGGGTATTGACCATACCCATTAGAATATGGCTTATTCATATCAGTCTTTAATATTTTCGTGTTCTTATGTATGTGTATATATATTTATATATGCATATGCTTTATATATAATAAATGTCTATATTATATACACACATATGCACACACACACACACACACATATATATATATATATATATATGTATATATATATATATATATATACGTATATATATATATATATATATAAATATATAAATATATATATATGTATATATATATAAATATATATATACACACACATATATATATATATATATATAGATATATATATATACATATATATGTGTATATATATATATATATACATATGTATATATATATATATATATACACACACACACACACACACACATATATATATATATATATAGCATAATTATACACACACACACATATATATATATATATATATATATACAGAGTATATTGTATATATATATATATATATATGTATATACAATATACATATATATATATATATATATATGAATATATATATATATATATATGAATATATATATATATATATATATATACAGATATATGTATGTGTATATATTCTTGGGAAGCTGGTGTAGTGTAGGGAAAGTAAAGTAGTCTATTAATAATTCTATTAATATTTTATTTTTGCATTGGAGAAAGGTTACCCAGCACTTAAAATGAGTTCTTCTCGTCTAGATTAAAGTTTTTCATGTATGTCACGTAAGACTTTCGTCGTTAATTTCATTGTATTTGTTATTCAAGACACGTATATATAAATTTATGTAATTATTAAGATTAACCTTTTTAATTTCACGTAATTTTGTTACAAAGTCTACCGAAAGATGTTTGAGAGTGTTATATGACCTTACAAGATCTGAACAAGTACTGTTTTCTTAAATTTTTATGAGGTATTGCGTCATTTCTGTGAGAGAATACGCAATATGCTATAAATATACTGTGTATATATATATATATATATGTGTGTGTGTGTATATATATATATATATATATATACACACACTTATATACATATACACAGTATATTTATATACATATATATATACATATATATTTAGTATTTATATATATATATATATATATATATATATAAATATATATATATATTTATATATATATATATATATATATGTATATATATATATATATATATATGTATGTATATACACTATATATACATATAAATATATATATATATATATATATATGTATGTGTATATATTCTTGGGAAGCTGGTGTAGTGTAGGGTAAGTAAAGTAGTCTATTAATAATTCAATTAATATTCTATTTTTGCATTGGAGAAAGGTTGCCCAGCTCTTAAAATGAGTTCTTTTCGTCTAGATTAAAGTTTTTCATGTATGTCACGTAAGACTTTCGTCGTTAATTTCATTGTATTTGTTATTCAAGACACGTATATATAAATTTACGTAATTGTTAAGATTAACCTTTTTAATTTCACGTAATTTTGTTACAAAGTCTAACGAAAGATGTTTGAGAGTGTTATATGACCTTACAAGATCTGAACAAGTACGGTTTTCTTAAATTTTTATGAGGTATTGCGTCATTTCTGTGAGAGAATACGCAATATGCTATGTGCTTTGGAATTTTCGCGAAAAATATATTGATAGGATTTTATTTTTTTTTTTTCATTTCAGGGAGAAAAGGTGAGTAGAGCTAGCTGTGAGTGATAGTTGCCTAGCATACCCAGGATACCCAGGATTCGTCTCCCGATTGCGTGAGTAGAAGTTCGAGACAGCAATACTTGGTAACTCTGATGCCTAAGATCAGCCCCATTCTTCCAGAAATTGATCTCCTTGAATCTTTTGGAAGTAGCTAAGTCTCTTATAAAGGTGACCGCTAGGGTTGCATAGGCAAATAGAGCACTCCATCCTTGAGACAGCCATCTTCCCCCCTCTCTTACTCTTGCATGCAAGTGTTCACTGATATATCGAAGATTTGGTGTACAGAGTTTTGTAATTATAGTGAGTACTTATAAAAATTATCTTAGAGTTTCTATAAACGGCCCTATAGATAGTTGAGATGTTCTTGTATTGTGATCTGGTTAGATACTGTATTGAGTTTTAATTCCAAGAGAAACAAGTGATTGTGTAATTTTCATAAGTATTCAGATTTAATATTTAAAGTCAATTAATTATATAATTTTCAGATCCTAACCTTTTCGTCTTAATCTAAGTTTTGCTCAAAATGTGATATTTCGTATGATTTATTTTATTTATGTGACTTCTTTCAGTGTTGTATTATATATAGAATATATCTATTTTCGTATAGAGTGTAACATTTTAATCATCAGTGTTGGAGGGAACCATCCGCCATAGTATTTTGACATACCAGCTTTCAGAAATCGAAAAGATTTTTATTCTTTTTTTTTTTTTTTTGCCTCTATGTATGCAGAAACATATCATACATGCTCTCCAGAATTTTCAGCCAATTATTTTTTTACAAATAATGAAGATATACCGGTCTATAAAAAAGGGTGACAACATCCTTACTGCGTCGTCTACATGACTGAGTTTGAAAGAATCGTCTTCATGTGCTTATTTTTGCATATATATATATATATATATATATATATATATATATATCGATTTTTTCATTTATGTTTTGAAATTTCGTATGTCTAGTAGGAATGGGAGTCATTGGTAAACAGTAGGTGAACGAAAACTATGAGCTACGAGAACGGAAGCCAGAGTTTCCAA
Source organism: Palaemon carinicauda (assembly GCF_036898095.1). Lineage (NCBI taxonomy): Eukaryota > Metazoa > Arthropoda > Malacostraca > Decapoda > Palaemonidae > Palaemon > Palaemon carinicauda. Next base: position 42,663,181 of record NC_090729.1, read on the forward strand.
AGACGTATAGAAGTTATAAAGCATGTGTTTGTTTGGTTGCAGCTCATATGTACATTGTGTTTTCATAACGTCCTCGGGAACTTTATAGCAAGGCCAATGTTACCTAAGGTCATAGAAAGAACAAAAAGTGAGCATAGAGCAAGAAAAAAGTACCAAGAAGCGAGGGAAACATGAATAAGAGTGCAAAGCTAACATATGCTAATTAAAACAGTGGCAACAATGAGAGGCCGTTGGCAACTCATGACACCTTTACACCACGTGTAATAGTAAACTTAGGGTTTAAATGCGTCGTTTAGGGTAATTTTATGTAGAAATAAACAATAAGAGTATATCGTAGGGCTCTCATAATAATGTTATCTTAATTTCTTTAATTTGTTGAAAATCTCTTGGAATTCATAACTCAAAAACGTATTGAAACTTAGGCACATTTATCTCAATTATCTATTGTTCGATTTCAGCGAAAAAGATGACTTTGAAAAGAATAAAAATCTCCCACAATTTAGTGTACCAGGATTTATATTTTCCCGTTTCTCTTTTTTTAATGAGTATCTTACCTCAAGTCTCTCTCTCTCTCTCTCTCTCTCTCTCTCTCTCTCTCTCTCTCTCTGTATCTTTTTAACAAGTTAAACTTCTTTGCAATGGTGTTATTGATATTTTTCCATTATACATCTAATATAGTTTTGATTAGCCGGACTTATCTAAATTACCCTTAGATTGAAAAACCTTGCATGAGGATTTACAAAAAACCGAAATGTATGAAAATCGATTATATAAAGTGCTTACGATCAATCCATGTCAAAAGGTAAGGCTAAAGATAAATGAAACAAAATGAAGGACAATATTCCAAAGAAGATGAGGTAGAAAGTGGATAGGAGGGATGAAAAGCAGTAAGAAATCTGTATATTGATTTTCTTAGGGGAAAAAAAAACAACTTTTCGATAGGTATAAAAATCCTTATAATCTCCTTCAACGCCTATTGACGCCAAACTTTTTTCTCACACCTTTACAACAAGATGTTACAAAAAAATAAATAAATAAATAAATAAATCCCCTCATTACTTGTGGCCCATGTACTTAAGATAGAAAACTTACTAAATACATTGTTTTTCCGTCTGTTGCTTTTGGTACGTGTGCAATAGTGAAATAGTTATTTCCCTTCTTATTAGTATTGTGTAAGTACAGACATAGTTTTACTACTTTTAACTAGGGTTATATATATTAGTTACTTTTACAGTAAAACTTCTGTCATCCACATCTCCCTGGACCTGAGAATATTTGGGGTCTGTTCCAGCTCATTCTTACACATTTTTATTTTAAATTATTTTTTTTTCTTACAATACTCATTATATTCATTAGTGATATTTAACTAAAACCAATAGAAGGGAATAAAAGATTGGTCTAACCATATGGTTAATTGCTAGTGCATTCTCCTGCTTGCTAGGGCAATATCACTGTCCCTTTCATCTGCCACTCATGAGCTGCTTTAAACATTTAAAGAGCCTCGGTTACTTTTCAGCAGTCGTCTTTATACAGAGCTTTATAATCAATGCTTCTCCAGTTTGTAAGTGTTGGTTATCCTCTAGAGCCTAGTTAAACGTTAGTGAACTAATCTCTCTTGGGAATTGCGAAAGCATGTCCGAACCATCTCCATGACCTCATTCACTTGAATAATCTCTCTTATAGTTTGATTTACCTACCATTTAACTTCAATATCCGTCTGAGGGCTTTGTTCTCAAATCTACTAAACCTGTTGGAAATTAATTCATTGTCATATCATGATTTATGACCATACAGTAACACCGATGTAACTGAACTGAAAGAGTTGGTTTTTTTTATGTAATTTCAGGATATTTGATTTCAAAATTTTTCTTAACCTCACCGTAGTCTGATCTTTTTTTTCAATCTTTCATTACTCTCTAGTTTTCGAAACCCAGTATTGAAGATTATAGCTCCTACATACCTAAATGATTCCACCTCAATAATCCTTTCCTCTTCCAATGAGGTTTCCTTTTCCATTGCATATTCGGTTCTCATCATATACGTCTTTTTTTCTAGTCATCTTCAGACCGACCTCATGTGAGATTTCAAGCATTCTGGTAAGCAAGCATTGTAAATCCTGTGGTTTTCTCCTAATAAGTACACCATCATCACCATACTCAAAAATAGATTGACCAAAATGAACTGCCTTCAAACCTTAAAAGCCCAAGGTTAGATTTCACCAGTCATCTCTACGTAGAGCTTTAAAATCAATGCTTCTTCGGTTTATAGTTTTTGGTCGTCGTGTTGACCATAGTTCAACGTTTAGTGAACTAAACTCTCTTGGGTATTTAGAAGAGCATATCCATACCATCTCCATCTACCCCTCACCATAACGCCAGTCACTTGAGTAATCTATCTAATAGTTTCATTTCTAATACTGTCCTACCATTTAACTCCAATATCATTCTGAGGGCTTTGTTCTCAAATCTACTAAACATGTTGGAAATTAATTAATTGTGATACCATGACTCATGTTCATACAGTAATACCGATCTAACTCAACTGAAAAAAGTCGGTTTATTTTACCAGATTTTTTTTTTTTTTTTTTTTTTTTTTTTTTTTTTTTTTTTTTTTAACCTAACCATAGTCTGATTTTTTTACCAATCTTTCATTAATCGTTAATTTTCGAGTCCCTATTTTGATGATTACACTTCCTAAATACTTGAATTATTTCACCTCATTAATCATATATCCTTCCAATGATGTGGTTTCTTTTTCATTAAATATTCGGTTCTTATCATATACGCCTTTTTCTATTTATCTGCAAACCGACCTTGTGTGATATTTCAAGCATTTTGGTAAACAAGCATTGCAAATCCTGTGGTGTTCTTCTAATAAGGACACCATCACCAGTATACTTAAAAATAGATTAACTAAACTATCCGAAACTAAAGTACTGTCGTTTTGGTTGAAAAGTTCCAGACTTTGTTTGCAATCCTTTTTGACGACTAGGATGTAGCAGTCACATGCAGGAGACTGAAAGTGATGAATGGCGACGTAAAAATCTCATCCAACACGAAAATAAGTTTTGTTGCCTTTGGAATTCTTTGAGTTTTGCAGTTCCAAATCTTCGTTTCATATAGAAAAGCCAAAAATGGTAAATTGATATATGATCGCCTTAATAATATAAAAAAAAATATTTAGTAAATTGGAAGATAGACATACACGGAGCGGATATAATTAACAAACGAACAAGTTTTATGAACTGAAGCGTCACTGAATAAGATCATAGACTCACTCATCTCCCAAACACATTGACAAGGAGTATAAGTATTTCAATGAAGTAATATTAATAAATAATGAAAGTAAGAATAAATAGATGAATGTAAAAGAAACGAGTAGAGAAAGTAAATCATTGTGATTGGAAAAAGAAATAGTCTCCAATTCATTTTCATCTTAATGAAATCTATAATATATCCATTTTCCTCCGATCCAGTTAGTGATATCCTGTGAGACCTAAACGCAGAGAGACATTTAATGAAGAGCACTTGATAGTATCCCTCGTGTGTCTTGTGAAATTTGAAAGCTAGTAGTAACGATGAAGGGAAAAGTAATTAAATTAGAAATTGATGAAATAATGGAATTGAATAATAAATCGTCTTCATTCTACCTTGTAAGCTACATCCTATATTGGGGGAAAAAAAATTATGATTTATGTTCATTCTACAGGAAGCAAGTTGATTATCTTAGTGTGAAATATTATCAGGAGATAGGTGTTTCATGACATTCATAAAATTAGGATTGCTGAAAGTATATGAATATTCCCGGATAGGCTTAGTGGTAGAGAAAAGTTATCAAAGTTCATAGGATTGTATTGTTTATAAAAATAGATAAACATGTATTACTATTACGCATATTTGTTTTATTGAATGAAACATACTTCCACAAACTCATCTTGTATTCACTATAACGATCCCCTGCTCTCTATCTCCTTTAGAAAATACTATAATTCAGGATATTATTGAGGCATTCAGATATATAAGCATACATAACGTATTTTGAAGCGAAGTGAAAAATCTATTTTTGGGTGAGGTAGCCATGTCGTCTTGATGGAAGTTCCTTCATTAGTAGCTTCCTAGGTTATATTTAACTACAGTGATATATCCCAAAGAATTTACCAAAGGTATCCAGAATTATAACTCCTGGAGCAAATATCCCTTAGAATTGGATATCGCGTAATCAGAGGACGTATTCTTGACACGTCTCATAGCTATCTACACCCCCAATAGTGTTTCCGCTTCGAGGAGAAAAAGTTGCAAGAATATAGGAGATCGTTAAGGAGGCAACGCTTTCAACACTCCTACTGTACTGTAAATAGTGCGCCGAATCGCCACCGCGAGGCGCCACCAATCCATTCTTTGTAGCTTTGTAGGTGCTTTGCTTCAAAATCCGTTTATTGGACTCAGGCAATAACGTCCTGATGGAAGTTTACCAGAGCATTAATGTATCTGTGGATTTTCAATAGTGCCGTTATCTCGAGATAAATATTTCCTATTTGGTCTTTTAGACCTAGAGACACTTGATGTTACCGTTATACATCAATTAACTTATCATAAAATTATGTCAGTTCTTCCTGCCCCCTACAGGGAAGAGTCTGGATAGACTCTAGGATAAAACTCGAGGATTGTGAGTTCAGGGAACAATCTAGCAATCAGTTTGTATATTAGTGTCATCATATACATAAAGTATATTTTGTACATAAATGGGATATTTCTGTATAGGTTACTGATACCTCCCAAGTCTGGCTGAAAAGAGACAGACACGTTTACCTACGTGTAGGAAATCTTAGTTCAGTAAAATAAACCGTTTATTACAATCAGATCTTACCTGTTTGCTTGGAACAATCTTAACCTTAGTTCCCCAATATTTTCTTGAATATTAAAAAAATCAAGGATGCTCTGATTTTATTCTTAATCTAGAATGTTTGAGGCAAAAGAAACGCAAATCATGGATGTATTTAATTACATCTTATGCAGAACAATTCTGCATAAAGGCATAAATAGTAATAACAGAATTAAAATAAGTTTCACCTGAAAGGGAAAACATTAGCCACTCCAAGGGAAAAATAAAATTTTGCTAAGTATTCTGTGTTTACTAGGAACACTGTGCATATAAGTATGCCTGGCACTTCTGTCAGTCTATTATACTTAATGTCACCTGTGTAGAGAAAAAAGTCTATAGTGTTTTCACTAAACACAATACTCGACATGATATGTCTTACGAGTCTATCATGTACACCCTTCACTAAAAGTCCCAATTAGTGCACTGTTCTTCGCAGCAATTAAGCGGCAGGCTTTATAATACTGCCTACCTCCACCACATGAAATTTTATTTCCTGTAATTGCTTCGCATAGAGTTTGAAGAAATCTCTGGATGACTTCCATCCAGTATAAGCCCGAAGGCTATTCAAACAACATCGTCTGAAAGAAATTCAGTGACGAGGCAACTTTTCTCGGATCAGGACCTGCGGGTGTACTGTCTGGATCCGCTCTGCATATAAATAGGTGATTTTAACCCTTAATTATTTCAAGGATTAATGATGAACCAGACATCTCTCCCTTGAAAAGCTGACCTCCCTTAAATTCTGAAGTTCTACGAAGATAGACCTTTAGGCATTCCACTGAGCAGAGGGATGCTTCTTCCTTCAGAGGGCCGATTCTCCAGGGATCCCATCTTTTAGTGGGTTGCTCGTTCTTTGTGAGAAACGTCAGATCCGGGAAGAGGTTCAGTTCACCGCAGTCTGTGAACTGAATGTGGCCATCATCCCTCGAGAGGGCCACTATTTCGCTAACTCTGGCTCCTGAGGCTAGTGCAAATAAGAATATCACCTTTTGAGTCAAGTCTTTCAGCGAGCAATCTTAATTGTTCAGAGTTGATGCTAAGTGATGAACCTTATCCAAAGACCATGAAATGGGCTTTGGAGGAGCTGCGGGCCGAAGTTTAGCGCAGGCTTTTGGAATCTTGTTGAAGATTTCATTAGGAAAGTCTACCTGGAAGGCATATAGTATTGGTCTGGCTAGGGCAGATTTACATTTAGTAATCGTGTTGGCTGCTAAACCATGTTCATGAGGATGGATGAAGAAGGACAAGCAGAAATCCGTAGAAATCTCCTTAGGTTTCTTCGCCTTGACAAAGGCCACCCATTTCTTCCAGGAAGACTCATATTGTCTTCTTGTTCACTTTGACTTGTATTCTTCATAGAAGTTAATACTGTCCCAAATAATCCCGAACCGTTTCTTGACCGCTAGGGCGAGAAAATCATGAGATGAAGGTTCCGGGTTTTCTCTGATGAAGCAGAGACAGTCAATTTCTGCACTTGCTGAGTCAGAACTGGGTCCGGCAACGGGATTAGCTTCAGGCGTAGTTCCGTTATCAAAGGGAACCAAACACTGTTGGGCCACTTATGGGCCACTATTGCTGCTATCCCTCGAAAGGATCTCAGTTTGTCGAGGACTTTCAGCAGATGGTTGGTTGGAGAGAACAGGTAGATCTTGGCCCACCTGTTCCAATCTATGGACATTGCGTCTGTCGCTTCCGCTAGAGGATCCTCATACGTGGCTACATACCTGGGTAGCTTCTTATTGTCTCTTGTTGCGAAGAGATTTATATGCAGTCCTGGGACTTTGCGTATTATGAAGGAGAATGGTTTTGCATCTAGGTACCATTCCAACTCTATCGGGTTGACCCTGGATAGAGCATCCGCCGTCACATTGCTGAACCTTGAAGGTGGACTGCTGACAAGTGCCATCTCTTCTTTTTCGCTAGACGGAGGATGGCCAGCATCACTGGATTTATGTGAGGCGATCTTGAGTCTTGTCGATTTAGGCATCTCATTACAACTTCGCTGTCTAAAACCAAACGGATGTGGATTGAGCATCGATGTTCCAGTTTCTTCAGAGAGAGAAGAACTGCCATGGCTTCCAGAAAATTGATGTGGTAGGTCCTGAAGAGATCAGGTTCCCTGGACTTTCTGATGATGAGAGTGATCTCCCCACCCCTCTTTTGAGGCATCCATGTGAACGGTGACTGCCGGTGGAGGTGGTTTCAGAGGTGCCTTGCTCATCAAGTTCTTGGCTTCCGACCATGGTTTGAGTAGTGATCGCAGACGATTTGGAATCGGTCTTTGTAGATCTCTTCGAGCGTTTGATGCGTAATTTCTCCAAACTCCTGATGCATCTTTTAATTATGCTCTCAATATTGGATCTGTCACTGAGGCAAACTGGAGGGACCCCAACACTCTCCCCTGTGGCCTTCTTGATATCCTGTCGGATTGAAGAAGTCTCTTGACAGATCATGCTATCTCTTTCCTCTTCTTTAATGGAATGGAAAGACAGTGTGACTATAAATCCCACTGTATGTCCAGCCACGGGATCTTTTGAGCTGGAGATAGACGAGACTTTTCCAAGTTGCTCTTGAATCCTAAGTGTTCCAGGAACTGGATCACATGCTTGGAGGCTGGCCTGCACTCTTCCTCGGATGCTGCCCACACCAGCCAGTCGTCCACGTAGGCTACCACCTTGATCCCCTTTAGAAGTAGTTAATGAATGACTGCATTCGCAAGCTTGGCGAATACCCTTGGGGCTATGTGTAGACCGAAGGGCATGGGTATGCAAACGTACATTCTTTTCTGTAGTTTGAACCCTAGGTAGGGGGAAACTTGGCGGTTGATTGGAACATGCCAGTATACATCCGTCATGTCTATGGAGACTGTGTATACCCGTTTTGGGCAAAAGGGTCCTTATGTGCTGAAGCGTCAGCATTCTGAATTTGTGGTTCACTATGAACTTGTTGAGTGGTGATAAGTCCAGAATGACTTTGAGGTTTTCCGAATCCTTCTTCGGAACACAAAAAAGCCTTCCTTGGAATCTGATGGACTTTGCTTTCCATATAACTCTTTTGTTCAGGAGTTCCTGAACATATTCTTCCAGAATGAGGGTTGAGTGCTGGAAGAATTGAGGAAAGTTTGGTGGAGTTGAGCTCCAACTCCACCCAAGTCCATTCTTGATTAAGCTGTGGGCCCAGGGATCGAAGGTCCAAGGATTCCAGAAGAGGAGAAGTCTACCTCCTACCGGTAGAATCTCACTTGGAGTGCTGGTTGGAGGACTTGCCTCCTTGGCCACGTCCACCTTTGTTACCCCTACCTCTGAAACTTGACGGTTGATTGGAACATGCCAGTACGCATCCGTCATGTCTATGGAGACTGTGAATGCCCGTCTAGAGGATCCTCGAAAGGAACCTCGAGACTTTGGCCTGAAAGTCGTCGATTGGCTTTCAAAGACTGGGGTGAACACCAGTGATTGGGTCGCCAGCGTTTGGGGCACCAGTTGGAAGGTGGTGGCTGGTTGTGCCACCGTCTGGTGCACCTTGGCCAAGGGAAGCTGTCACTGTTTTCTAGGTCGAGAGGGCATTCTTAGTCGTATTGATTTATTTTTTGGCTGGGGACCCTTGTCAGCGAAAGATTTTATTTTTGAGGACAAGCCCCACTTGAAGAGGAGATTCCTGTACTCTGTAGTGGCTTTTTCCACGACCTCTTTGACCACTTCGCTTGGGAAGAGGTCTTTTCACCAGATGTTGGAGGCTATGGGCTTCCTCGGTTCTTGTCACCGCAACCGAGGCGAACTTGAACTCTCTACAAGTCCTTGGTGACTGTCGCCAAATGAGACTTGGCGAAGACCCTGTACATATCTGGGGTGTCCGTGATGCTTGCCATATTCTCTAAGCCAGTCTGCAGAGACATGGAAGCAGCAAGACGTTCTTTAGTTTCTTATTCCCTGCGCAGGAGAGACTCTGACAGCTTTGGGAGGTCTTCGCCGAACTGTCATCCAGTAATATCTGCCTCCAGCTTTCCAACTGTGAAGGTGTTATGAACATCCTTCCAGACTTTTTCATCTGATGGAAAAGCAAGGGAAAAGGGTCTACACTCCTCCAGTGTAGGGCAAGGTTTCCCTTCTTCGACTGCCTTTAAGGCTGCCTTAAACCCTTTGTCCATAAAGGGGAGGGCACATTTGGGGTCAGCAATAAAGGACGGCTGCTTTTTGCTGAGAGCCAGCACCTTGGAACTAGTAAAGGCCCTCTCTTTCAAGGTGGTTGTATATAAGGCCTGAGCCTTAGAGAGTTTGAGGACAATCGTCTCCTTCGGCTCTGTTTCCTCCTTGGGTGCAGATTCCGTCCTTAGACGGACATAGCAGTCCAGGTAGGACGCTTTGCTAGGCCAAAACTCAATTTCCTCTACTGGGATAGTGCCCAGTTTCTCCGAGAGGAAGATCTTCCCTCCCGACATTGGCATATGCTCTGCATATCTCCAAAGGTTAACGTCAGAGAAAGCGGGGAGATCCTTGACGTTTAGCTTCTTCGGGGCTAAACGTGTTGCAGCCAGCTGAAGCATTTCCGTCCGAAGAGAAGTTTCTTTCTCGGACAATTTCTTCTGAATGTCCTGCTCCATAGAAAGCAGCGAGTGCAACATACTCGTGATAGAATCTAACTGGGGTGCAGTAGATGAAGTGACTGATGGTACCGAAATCATTTCGGTCTTATCGACTTCAACCTCAGAAGGCACATCATCCTCCTGCTCCAGTTCTTCCAGTAGGAGATTGTTCTCAGTCTCCTCTGAGACAACCGACATGTTGTCATCCATATGGATGTCCTTCAAGGCATCCGAAACAACAGATTCCATCGGAATCTGTACTAGGGGAATCTCAGGTTGAGCCTGGGGAATGAGTGCATCCACAGATGCCCTAGGGAAAAGAAAGTCCCTCATCCTCTTATTAGGAAGGTATGGGCCAGAGGTGTTTTTCTGAAAACCCCTGACCCATTTTCTCAGCGTGTCCCTTACTGAATCCCTTGACTCAGTAGAATTTTGATTATCAAAAGCCTCTTTTACCAGTTTATCACAAACGGTACATACCTGTGGGTCCCAGTATTTGAGAGCCCCCTTGGTGACTGCGCAGTGAGCATGGGTCCTGCACACGTCATGGCCGTAGAAATTCTTGCTATGGACCCTTCAAAAGCTGGTCCTGCACTCGGGATGCTCTTCCTGTAAAGAAAGAAAGCATATAAGCATTCGGTGAAATTCTCAGGTTTAAGCATATATATATATATATATATATATATATATATATATATATATATATATATATATATATATATATATATATATATATATATATATATATATATATATATATATATATATTAGCTCGGATAGAGTAAGCTAGAAAATAGGAAAGACACCTACTTGTGTTTCCTGTCTAGCCCATTTCTATGACCTCCTCCCATATTGAACAATAAATTCCTAATGAATTTTGTATGGGAAGGAAATATCCTTTGATATAAAGTGTCTTCTTAACACAATGTCCCAGGTTCAATAGTGGGGGTAAACTAATAGTTGATAACCATTAAGTAGTAGAGAGGATTATTCTCTTATATGTGATGATCTCACAATAAGCTGCCCATGAAGCACCTTGTAGGTTGGAAAAAACTTTTGGGCTACAGCACTGACTGGCGGCGGTATGCCGCCAGACCTGCCGGGCCTGCCGGAAAATGCCGGGCCTGCCGACATATGCCGGGCCTGACGACATATGCCGGCCTTGCCGACATATGCCTATTCTCGGCTATTGAAGGAAGTTACTGTCATCAGATCTATACTTTGGGTGGCTGACTGCCGGTCGACAACTTAGTTGCCGGCCACTGGTCATAGTATGTTTATTGTCGTTGGGTTATCGCTCAGCGACACTCCCCGGCAAGTGGCGCCAGAGTAACTGCCAGCCGACACACAACCAATATGGCCGCCGACAGCTATAACCTGCCAGCGGCCTGCCCAGTATAAGGAAAGGTAGAGAAAAAGAGAGAGGATAAAGGAAGGCAAAGGCTCAGCCTTGCCGGCCTACATCCCGAATGAGGGTTCAAGTGGAAGGGGGAATTATATTCGGGATTCCAAACTAACCATATCCCATCCATATGGGCTATGAAAGGCAGTCCAAGGAAGGACTGAAGAACACTCTAATGAATATTAGGGTACCTGCTGGCAGCCGTCAGCAGACAGGGATATATATATATATATATATATATATATATATATATATATATATATATATATATATATATATATATATATATATATATATATATATATATATCAATCCATCCATATACCAAGGCACTTCCCCCAATTTTGGGGGGTAGCCGACATCAACAAGAAACAACACAAAAAAAGGGGACCTCTACTCTCTACGTTCCTCCAGCCTAACCAGGGATTCAGCCGAGTTCAGCTGGTACTGCTAGGGTGCCACAGCCCAACCTCCCACATTTCCACCACAGATGAAGCTTCATGCTGCTGAGTCCCCTACTGCTGCTACCTCCGCGGTCATCTAAGGCACCGGAGGAAGAAGCAGAACCTACCGGAATTGCGTCACAATCGCTCGCCATTCATTCCTATTTCTAGCACGCTCTCTTGCCTCTCTCACATCTATCCTCCTATCACCAAGAGCTTTCTTCACACCATCCATCCACCCAAAAATTTGGCCTTCCTCTTGTACTTCTCCCATCAACTCTTGCATTCATCACCTTCTTTAGCAGACAGCCACTTTCCATTCTCTCAACATGGCCAAACCATCTCAACACATTCATATCCACTCTAGCCGCCAACTCATTTCTTACACCCGTTCTCACCCTCACCACTTCAGTCCTAACCCTATCTACTCGAGATACACCAGCCATACTCCTCAGACACTTCATCTCAAACACATTCAATTTCTGTCTCTCCATCACTTTCATTCTCCACAACTCCGATCTATACATCACAGTTGGTACAATCACTTTCTCATATAGAACTCTCTTTACATTCATGCCCAACCCTCTATTTTTTACTACTCCCTTAACTGCCCCCAACACTTTGCAACCTTCATTGACTCTCTGACGTACATCTGCTTCCACTCCACCATTTGCTGCAACAACAGACCCCAAGTACTTAAACTGATCCACCTCCTCAAGTAACTCTCCATTCAACATGACATTCAACCTTGCACCACCTTCCCTTCTCGTACATCTCATAACCTTACTCTTACCTACATTAACTCTCAACTTCCTTCTCTCACACACCCTTCCAAATTCTGTCACTAGTCGGTTAAGCTTCTCTTCTGTGTCTGCTACCAGTACAGTATCATCCGCAAACAACAACTGATTTACCTCCCATTCGTGCTCATTCTCGCCTACCAGTTTTAATCCTCGTCCAAGCACTCGAGCATTCACCTCTCTCACCACTCCATCAACATACAAGTTAAATAACCCCGGTGACATCAAACATCCCTGTCTCAGCCCCACTCTCACCGGAAACCAATCGCTCACTTCATTTCCTATTCTAACACATGCTTTACTACCTTTGTAGAAACTTTTCACTGCTTGCAACAACCTTCCACTAACTCCATATAACCTCATCACATTCCGCATTGCTTCCCTATCAACTCTATCATATGCTTTCATCAGATCCATAAACGCAACATACACCTCCTTACCTTTTGCTAAATATTTCTCGCATATCTGCCTAACTGTAAAAATCTGATTCATACAACCCCTACCTCTTCTAAAACCACCCTGTACTTCCAAGATTGCATTCTCTGTTTTATCCTTAATCCTATCAATCAGTACTCTACCATACACTTTTCCAACTACACTCAACAAACTAATACTATTGAACTACAACACTCATGCATATCTCCCTTACCCTTATATAGTGGGACAATACATGCACAAACCCAATCTACTGATACCATTGACAACACAAAACGCATATTAAACAGTCTCACCAACCATTCAGGTACAGTCACACCCCCTTCCTTCAAAATCTCAGTTTTCACACCATCCATACCAGATGCTTTTCCTACTCTCGTTTCATCTAGCGTTCTCCTCACTTCCTCTATTGTAATCTCTCTCTCATTCTCTTTTCCCATCACTGGCACCTCAACACATGGAACAGCAATTATATATGCCTCACTATTATCCTTAACATTCAGCAAACTTTCAAAATATTCCGGCCACCTTTTCCTTGCCTCCTCTCCTTTTAACAACCTTCCATTTCCATCTTTCACTGTCTCTTCAATTCTTGCGCCGGCCTTCCTTCCTCTCTTCACTTCTTTCCAAAACTTCTTATTATTCTCTTCATATGACTGACCCAGTCCCTGACCCCATCTCAGGTTAGCTGCCCTCTTTGCCTCACGTACCTTGCACTTTACTTCCACATTTGTCTCTCTATATTTTTCATACTTCCCTATACTATTACTCTGCTGCCATTCTTCAAAAGCCCTCTTTTTCTCTTCCACTTTTACCTTCACTCCTTCATTCCACGATTCACTGCCCTTCCTCATACTGCCTCCAACA
>NC_090729.1:42684090-42689090 GCF_036898095.1 Palaemon carinicauda
TTGAATGCAGTCTCAAGAATTAGAAGAAAGTTTCTTTTGTATAACAATAAATCAATATTACCACACTGACATACAATGTCACGAATGTTGTCACAGAACTAACTTCCAGAATGTATCATTGAAATAATCATTTCTAGTTTAGCATAAGAATAATCTTGTTAATATGGGTCTTCTAAAGGGGAGTTTTAAGCTATTTTTTGCATGGAAATATTATTTGGATTGGAGGACCATTTCCCTTCACACTGAAATAACAGAGCATTCTCAAATTTAATTGTATGAGCATGCTAGCTATTATTAAGATAACTTTATGAGAAACTTCAGGCATTTTCCAAAAGAATGAGACCAACCAACTTGACCTCTCTATGACAAAAATTAAGGCTGTTAGAGCAATTTAAATAAATATATATAGCAAAATGTGCTCGAAATTTAACCTCACCTTGGGGGTAAAAAGGGTTATTAATAAAACCAGTACCATCTTTATCGATACACAGACGTAGACATAGTGTGGGAACAAACAATAAAAGACTAGTCCTTTTGAGAATAATGCTCACTTTTCTTCTGAGTCTGTATAGCCCCGTAGAGGGAGATCTATTACCATAATGGAAATCTCAGAAGTTCCCCGTGTATATGAGGTAATTACTAAGAGAATGAATACACATGAGACATATACTCCTCATCATATACTATACTAGTGCTGGTGGGTTTCCTTTGTTCACCTGATGCTTTGGAATATATTAGGTGAGAACTAATAAGTGGAGTAAAATCTACTTGTAAAAATCTTTGAAAAAAAAAAATAAAGGTTCATCTATATCTCAACCAACTACTACTGTAAATATCCATATCCAATAATGATCATGAAATTAACTCTTCAATTTGGATATTATAAAAGAGAATCATTTATAACACCAATAAATTCTGCTTGAGATGCAATGTTACAATCAGACCTGAATATTAATTGTTAAACAGTTCAATGCTTAATGAAAAATAGTCATATACATACGTTGGATATAAATATTCATTTCATTACTAGGATTTGCTATAATTATCACTACGCTTTGATAACAATTTTTTTTTTCCTTTTGATTAAAAAATCATAAATTTCCAAGGAATTTCATGTATTGGAAATATATATAGCAAATTGATTTACAACTAGAATTAAAGCTGTAGCGAGGTACATTTATTGAAAGATCTCTCTCTCTCTCTCTCTCTCTCTCTCTCTCTCTCTCTCTCTCTCTCTCCTCTCTCTCTCTCTCGGCTGTGATAATCTTTGTTTCCATAAAAAAAAATAATTTGTAGAACGTAGTTGTCAATATTAAGCAAGTCTTTCAGATCTGTTGTTGAACAATTTTGTTTTAAGCCCATGCTTATGTTTTTTTTTCTTTTATCATTATAAACACGTATAAGTCTTCATTTGAAGCAATGAAAGAATTTTGATTGTACACGTATTGCATTAAAGTAGAATCAAAATTGTGAAGATTAATGCAAAAGAAAATGAATCTGGCACAAGGCTATGATACCTGTCTTTTAGAACCATATGAGAGATGATTCTTTAAATCCACCGGATATTTAATAATAAGGACCCTGTTGCTAAATTCTGGTACCCCAGTACCTTCCGTTACCTGGAATATGTTAGGTCAAGAATAAGATCAGTAACCGGAATTCAAGATTAAAATAGAATAAAAGGTATTGGAGAATTATTTTAATACTTAACTATTGTTTTATCGTATTAAAGAAAGATTTTTTTTTTAGTCTTCGAGTTTACCAATGATCTCTTCTAAGTAAGGATAATATACTAACGATACCATAATTATCGTTATCAATTTTTTCTTTAATCAACGGGAATATAAGTATAATCATATAGTTGTCTGTAAAAAGATGATACTGTCAGTTTTGTCAGTTCTACCCTTGTTTTTGAGATTACTAGTTTCTATTGTTATATATAAACACAAGTATTTTGTTACTGATCGGTAATACAAGATTTATCTGAGTTTGGGCGCGTTCTTGGCATTCATGTCAATTGTATTGTATTTATGAATTTACAACTAAGATCGGGTTTTACTTCGACATGGATTCAATTAAATATTTTTGTAACAATATTCCTTTAAAAGCTACCAGTAAATGTTTTATAAGCTATAGTAGATTTTCGTAGGAATCTGTGTTGAAAGTCAAAATGCTAACAAAAATGCACTATAGAAATTAAAATGTAACATCGCAATGCAGACAGTAAATTTAGGGACAAAGTCAAGGACGTAAGGACTCACCGTAAAATGCAAGTAGGTTACAGGCAAGTGGAATACTCTAAAGCCCCCCTGACACTAGCACGCATTCGTGGCACGCACTGGCACGCATTGATGCGCAAACTCGCGTGAACGAGCCGTGAAAATGTCGTGAACAGTGCGGGAACTCGCGTGCCAGAGCGTACTAATGCGTGCCATGCGGGCCCCAAAACATTGAAATGTTTAAAGTTTGTGGCACGCATTAGCACGCACTAAATGGCCGTGAAATAGTCGTGAACGATGCGCCAACTGGAGGTGAACTGGAGTGAACAGTGCGGGAACTGGCGTGAACTGGAGTGAACTGGAGTGAACGATGCGGGAAGTGGCGTGAACTTTATAATGAAGAGAAACAAAAAGGAAACGAAAAATATTAATGAAAAGGAAAGAAAAATAAACCTAATAAATTTTTATATTTGCTGTTTTAATATGAAAAAAAGATTATATCTTATTTCAAACTATTTCTATAACTATATAATGAAGAGAAACAAAAAGGCAACGAAAAAATTAATGAAAAGTAAAGAAAAATAAACCTAATAAATTTTTACATTTGCTGTTTTAATGTGAAACAAAATGATATCTTATTTCAAACTATTTCTATAACTTTATACATGAAGAGAAACAAAAAGGAAACGAAAAAAAATAATGAAAAGGAAAGAAAAATAAACCTAATAAATTTGCATATTTGCTGTTTTAATGTGAAAAAAAAAATATATCTTATTTCAAACTATTTTTATAACTTTATAATGAGGAGAAACAAAAAGGAAACGAAAAAATTAATGAAAAGGAAAGAAAAATAAACCTAATAAATTTTTATATTTGCTGTTTGAATGTAAAAATGAAATGATGTCTTATTTCAAACTATTTCTAAAGCTTTATAATGAAGAGAAACAAAAAGGAAACGAAAAAAATAATGAAAAGGAAAGAAAAATATAAACCTAATAATTGTTTATATTTGCTGTTTGAATGTAAAAATAAAATGATGTCTTATTTTATGCACACACTTATTTTCCTCTATTACCAATCAAGACCCAGAACTTTTGTTTTAAATAAAAAAGAACTGAAAAATAAACCCAAGAATTTTTCAAGTTTGCTGTTTGAATGTAAAAATAAAATGATGTTTTATTTCATCAACATACTTATTCTTCTTTATTACCTTAAAATGAAGGGCAAAACAATTTTTTTCTGTTTGCTGTTTTAATGTAAAAATAAAAAGATTTCTTATTTCAACACACTTTTTTCTCTATTACCTTAAAATCAACAGCCTAAAAACTTTTCATGCTTGCTGCTTTTAATGTTAAAATAAAATGCTTTCTTAATACTTGTACATATTTTATGTCTGCTATTTATATGTAAATCAAATGCTTTCTTATTGAAACAAAAATAAAGGGCAACAAAAAATACAAACGAAAAAGATACGTTTCTTCTCCTCAATGCAATGGTGTCTCTGACAGAAAGCATTTTTGTCTCTTCCGAAGCCAATCCAAGAATGTCCTCGGGTTGGAGAAGCCCCGTTTTTATATGGAGTGGCCAATTCGTGAACTGGCGTGAACTGGCGTGAACGATGCGGAAACGATGCGGAATGATGAGGGAACTCGCGTGAACGTGTCGTGAACTTCTCGTGAACTACGCGTGCCAATTCGTGCCATCGCGTGAACGTCGCGTGAACGATGCGCGAACTGGAGTAAACTGGTCGTGAACAGTGCGGGAAAAACACCAGTGCGTGGCAAAAATGCGCGCAAGTGTCAGGCAGGCTTAAATGTTTTGATACCTCCGCAACAGTTGCAAACAACTGTTGGAAAAAGAATATCCTAATCCCTAGAGCTTGCAGTAATGACAAACAATTATCTCTGGCGGAAAGAAGTTATTACATCTCGAATACTGATAGACTTAATGTAAGAACTCGCGATATAATATTTTTGGTTAAGTTAAATAGTTATAAGAAGAGTTTGAAATATGCATGTGTCATGAAGAGAAGTTTCAAAGGTAGGGTTTCTTTAGTCTAAAAACATATTACCAGAGGAGATTGGATGCAATATTAAGTACAGCTGTTCAAAATTATCTAGAGGCATACAGAGCTAACTTACATAATTAAACACTATACATCTATAACCTTTCTTTTTTTCACAATTTAAATCATAACTAGTAGGCTGGCTGAGGCACCAACCACCCGTTGAGATACTATCGCTAGAGAGTTACGGTGTCTTATGACTGGCTATACAGTACTACATTGGGTTCTCCACTCTGGTTACGGTTCATTTTCACTCCACGTACTCACACACCGAATAGTCTCGCCCATTATTTACATATTCTCCTCTGTCCTCATACTCCTGACAACACCGAGATTACCAAACATTTCTTCTATACCCAAGGAATTAATACTGAAATGTAATTGTTCAATGGCCGCTTTCATCTTCGGAAGGGTGGAAGAGGCTCTTTAGTTATGGCAAGCAGAGCTTTTATGAGAAGGACACCCAGGCTAAAAAAAGAAAAGAAAAAGCCATTGATCTCTAGTACTGGGTAGTGCCATAGCCTCTGTACCATGGTTTTCCACTGCCTTGGAATTAAGTTCTCTTGCTCGATGGTACACTCGAGAACGCTACTCTATCTTATCTCTCTTCCTTTTGGTTTATTTTTGTATAGGTTCTATTGGAGATATCTGTTTTAATGTTACTGTTCCTGAAATACCTTATCTGTCCTTGTTTCCTTTCCTCACTGGGTTATTTT
>NC_090729.1:42701590-42706590 GCF_036898095.1 Palaemon carinicauda
CATGACACCTCTTGTAAATCCCAGACCAAGTAACCACCCTCCTCCCCCCGGACCGAGTAACCCCATCCCTGCTCCCGTAGTTACCCTAGTAAGTGCTCGTTCAGCTATCCTTCGTTTTCAAGGTCGAGTCAATGGGATCTTACCTCAGAATGTCGAGTCTTGGATTTCTTCCGTTCACGCTCACTTAAATGGTAAACATATCATAAACCCATTTGTACAATTGCAAGAAGCTAAAAGCTTTATAGACTTTTCTAAAGGGGAGTTTCTTTTCAAGAGGCAGTTACATGGGACGATTTCAAAGTTAGGCTACCTGCGATCTATGGCGGTGAGGAAGCCTTAGATGTAGTTTTAACATTAATAAATACACTTAATTAACCCACTAAGACTCAGCTTAATGTTATAGAAAGAGCGGCTCTCATTGCCGATAGTCTTAATGAATATCAGGACATTTTAGGTAATTCCACGTGGGTTACTGGAGATAACATCGCCGTGAAAGATTTATTACGATTAATATCTTTAACTTGCATGACACTTATGTTGCCAGAAGCTTTAGTGCGGTGTTTTGATAAAAAGTTAACGCCCAAAAGTACAGAATTAGATGTATATAAAATGATAAAGAAACACATGTCTAAGTGTACTGATCTAGATCCCTTGTTTACACAAGTTTTTGCAAAAAAAGAAACTAAGCCACAACATGTAAACGTAGTTAATAATAGTAAGGTTGCAGGAATGACGTGTTATAATTGCAAACGTCGAGGTCACGTCACTTGATCGCAGACTGCAGAACGCGATTCTGTTTGATACATAATAGTTCAACTCATTTATATAGTCGATGCTACTCGCATAATCAATAACAGAATCCTAGAAACACAATCAATTCCACAGTTAATTTCCAATGGAAATAAAAAGAAAAATCCCCAGTTCAATAAGAAGAAACAGCCAAATGTCAATGAAGTTCAAAATCAAAAACAAACAAATAGTGCTTCAAATAACTCTGATCCTGGGCCGTCAATCCAGAACTTGCAAGGTCAGACTAATTTTCTGAATATGCAGAGCAAAACAAATACCACATAATTAATTCCAATGGGGAAGAGAGTGATATTGGGTCATTCGTATCAACATCAGTAGTATCAAATAATCCATTTAATGTTTTATCAGATCATTGTGAGGCAATAGATTTTCCTATGAAACACACGGCCGAATCAAATAAATCAGTGTAGGCTCCCGTAGATTTGCAACAAAATCACACAATAATAAGCCAAAATGAGTTACGACCAACATTATATGCTGTAAATTTAGAACACAGATCTTTTACATTATTTTTTTTTACTCTGGTAGTCCACATAATATCATGGATTTGTGGAAACATCATTTGTTATTTTCGAACTTCCCTATAGAGAAGTCTGGAGTAAGGCTCTCAAGTATAGGAAATAATGAATTGAATGTAATAGGCGTAACTCATGTTCAGTACAAGGTCGGTAAGTGCACGTTTGCCGATACCTTTGTTGTTGTACAAAACATTGATATGTATCCAGCTGTAATTATAGGATACCCGTCTATGGGTAATCAAAACATTATCCTAGCCCTTGCCAAACGCGGCGTGTATATCAAAGGAAAATTCTATAAGTCTTCTAATACCTTAAAATCAGTTTTGGATAAAAAGGACACGACAAATAAAACAGTGACGTATGTTGAAGAACCAATCACTTGTTGCCGGGATCTCAAAATATTAATTCTTTCCGACACTTTGAAAACTAAGGGATTGTCTGTCACACAAGCTATTTATACAGTCGGCTCACAACAACAATGTAATATTGAAGTATGTAATCATTTAAATACCACTTTAGTAATTCACAAAAATCAACATATCTTGGATGTAGAAGTTTATAAACATCGTATTCTTACCGTCAATGAAATCAATTACGCTCAATCAGTTGCGGATGAATCTCTTTTGCAATCTATTAAAAATAAAATCAATAAAGACATTCAAGAAGAGGAAATTCAGCAGAAATTTTTTGGACTTTTAACTGAATATCATGATGATTTTCCCACTACGAATGGATCCTTAGGAAAAACAGATGTTATCGAAAATCAAATAAGGTTAAAAGACAAGCAGAAAATTAACTATGTACCCCCGTACAGACTCGCTATGAAATTGCAGAATTAGATAAATGATGAAGTTGGTAAAATGCTAGAAGAAGGAGTCATTAGGAAATCGAACAGCCCTTATAATTTTCCATTAATAGTTGTACCAAAAAAAGATCGAACATGGCGTATCTGCGTAGATTTCCGTTGCCTAAATGAGGAAACGATCCCTGATTGATTCTTAGTGACATGTACTGACGATATTTTATCTTTGTTAGGTCAGAATAAATATTTTACCAGTTTGGACTTACTTAAAGGCTTTCACCAAATATCATTAGAAAATAGTATCCCATACACTGCCTTCAGCACAGCCAGGGGACATTATGAATTTTTGCGTATGCCTTTTGGTTTAGGTTCTGCTCCCATAACATTTACTAGAATGATTAACATAGTATTTGGAGACTTGCTAGGGGATATATTGCATGCCTATATGGACGACCTTGTAATGTCTAATACCTTAGAAGAACATTTATGTAAACTGGAACTAGTACTACAAAGACTAAGACAGCATAACTTAAGGGTAAAGAATAGTAAGTGTGAATTCTTCAAGACAGAATTAGTCTATTTAGGTTTTACGGTGTCTAGCCAAGGTCTTAAAGTAGTCCATGATATGTTGTTGGCTGATACCTACTAATGTCAAGGGAATACAGCAATTTCTGGGGTGTAGTGGATATTACAGGCGTTTTATACGCAATTATTCAATAATAGCCGCTCCCCTAACTGGTCTTACGAAGAAGGGCGTAGATTTCATGAGGTCTGAGCAGCATCAACAGACGTTTAATACCTTGAAAGATAAAGATGAACTGTGTAGTCCTCCTATTTTGAAATTTCCTGACTTCGGTAAGGAATTCTTCATTGCAACAGATGCCTCAGACTTAGGAATAGGTGGGGTATTGCTTCAGCAATATGACATACAGATTTTCCCGATAGCTTTTTATTCACGAAAACTGAGAACTTCCGAAATTAAGTATGCAGTAATAGACAAGGAAGGGCTAGCTATTGTTAATTCTCTAGTGCATTTTAAGTTCATAATATTCGTTTATCCTGTCCAGGTTCTTACTGATCATAAACCCCTAACCGACTTCTATAAAGGCTTTATTCACAGCCCCAAACGAACTTGGAGCCATTTGATCATCCAAGATTTTGGAGCGAGAATCGGATATTTACCAGGGAAAGCAAATATCATTCCTGATGCATCATCACGCAACCCTGTGTCATCTTGTACGGAGCCATTAGCTGAATTAATAGATATATCAACATCCATGCCTATTGTTAAAACTGTATCTGAACAGGAAGATTTGGGCTAGAGTGCTGAGCAAAGGGAAGATCAGAAATTAGAAAAAATCTTAAATGCTTTGGAACAAAATCGTGAGAAAAAGGAATCTATAAAGTATACGCAGCAGAATTTTATAATCAAGGACAATATTCTGTGTAGATCCATGAAAGGAAAAACCCGCAAGACACCACATGTGACTAACGACCAGGTAGTGGTACCAATCTCACTTATATCCACTGTCCTAAATTGGTTGCAGGCAAAAATCAATTACATGGACACCCAGGGTTCTACATAATGTCACAGAAAGCTAAATCATTGTTTTATTGGCCGACGATGCTTACAGATATAAGAAAACACATAGCTATTTGTCGCACTTGTTAGGAAAACAAAGGGCACACGAAAACACCTGTCAGCATAAGGGCTTATCCCGTGCCCAATCAACCCTTTGAAAGAATACATTTAGATTTATTAACAGGATTTTACGAATCAGACAGAGGAAATAAGCACCTCTTAGTAATGGTAGATGCTTTGACTCGATATACAGAACTGATAGCGCTTAAAACTAAAACTGCGATTGAATGCGATAGGAAGTTTTACAAGTTTTACATTTGTAAACATGGAATTCCACACATGATAATCTCAGACTCGGGTGGAGAATCTAATAATCATTTCCCTAACTCATTGTGTGAATTCCGTAGCATAAAGAAAATCAATACCATGATCTATCATCCAGAGTCGAATGGGCTAGTGGAAAGAGCGAATAGGAAGGTTTTAAACATATTAAGATTAACACTAGGGGGATCAGACCCCAACTGGGATATTGCAATACCTGAGGTATTAAGTACTCTGAATCACTCATATTATATATCAATTAAAATGTCTCCGTACGAGGCATTGTATGGTAGCCCCAGTTAGAACGCCTTTCCATGTATTAATGCCTACAACTAATTTATCAGAACCTTTAAAGGAGTGTATAAATGCAGGCAAAAGTCATTTTGATATCCTTCGAAAGAATTAAGAAGAATTAAATCATAATGAAAAGGAATCATGATAAAATAGCGAAGCCAACTAAAATATATACCGTGGGTGATAATGTATACATACAGGTAAATGTACGTAAAGGACTCAATTACAAACTAACACCTAGGTTTGAAGGCCCATTTAACATTTTGGAAACATTACCAGCCAATAGATTTAGAGTTCAAAACGTGTACCAACCCATTAATGAGAGAATTGTACCATTCGCTCACTTAAGAAATTAAAATAAGAGAGAAGGAAGTGGGGGAAATTTTTTTTATTTATGAAACTTTTATGTGTCTGTTGAATTTTTTTGTTCTTCTTAATACAGGAGTAATCACATATATTTTTCTCATTGCAGGTTTCCCGGATGAAGTTTTTATTGTTAGGAGCGATATTGTTCACTCAGATATTTTTCTCGTGTGGGAAGAGCTCTAAAACTAAAAGTATAGATTTTGAATATGGCACTATAGTAGAGAGAACAGAAGACGTTTCTATCACCGCAAGTAATATAGTTATAGAAGTACACATGCAATCTGTTTTCGTCGCAGAGAATGATGTC
>NC_090729.1:42721973-42729473 GCF_036898095.1 Palaemon carinicauda
CAAACTGGATATTATTGGACTTAGGTTATTCGTCAAGAAAGTTAGGAATGGTGATATTTTGTATGATAGCCAAGCATCGTAAGAATCAAAGGGAACTGTAATCATGATCCTGTAATTTTCAACGCTTACTGTAATTAGACTATAATAAAATTCTAACCTATGGGCCTCTAACAAAGGAACATAGCGTATTTTCTTTCGTCCGTTCTCAAAAATTAACGTTAGGTGTTTTATTGTCAAAAAATGCGGCGATAAAACACCTATAGTTGCTAAAGTAATAGCTTCCATATAGTCTTTTGATTTCTCAATAAAATGTGAAATTTTAGTATGGATAAGATCTAACTTTGAATTATGATACGTTAACGTTGCCAGCAAGTTTTGTACTTTCATAATCTGACTGATATTACTAGAATGTTCGTTCACCAAACTCATTATTTGATTAATTGACGTCAATTGATTCCTTAGTTCTGAAAAAAATAGTTCGTTTTCATGTTCTAAAAACTCAATTTTCTTATTTTGATTACTGATTTTAAGATGATTTGAAATTCCTAAGCCTAAACTTGCAACAGATCCAAAGATGTTTAGTGCAGCAAAAATAAACGGGTTAGGTCTTTAAAGGTTAGTGTGTCTCACTGTCCACATCAAAAGGTCACGAGCCAGAGATTCTGTCTCGATAGTCTTAATTTGCAAGTCGTATGATAGCATTTCTGCTACGCTTAGTGTTGGTGCTAGCGAACTCTCTGTATTAAAAGGAAAATGTCGATTGTGCATTTCATTTAATGAAGCAGCAAACCTTAGAAGGTCGTTCTTTAAACTGGTGACGTCATTCTCTGGGAGGAAAATAGCTTACATATTTATTCTATATTATTGCTTGCTGTAATAAAAACGTCTTCTTTTCTCTATACTATTATGCCATATTTAGAATCTATATTTTTAGCTTTAGGGCTTTTCCAACATGAAAAAAAATGTCTGAGCAAACAATATCACTTCTAACAATAGAAATTTTATTTTGGAAACCTACAATGAGAAAAATATATGTGATTACTCCTGTATTAAGAAGCAAAAAAAAAAAAATACATACAAATATTATACAAGTTTCATAGATGCAAAAATATCCCTCACTTCCTTCTCTCTTATTTTAATTTCTTATGTGAGCCAATGGTACAATTCTCTCATCAGCTGGTTGGGATACATTTTGAACTCAAAATTTACTGGCCATTAATGTTTCCAGAATGTTAAATGGGCCCTCAAACTTAGGTGTCAGTTTGTAATTGAGTCCTTTATGTACATTTACCTGTATGTATACATTATCACCCACGGTATATGTTTTAGTTGGCTTCGCTATTTTATCATTATTCCTTTTCATTATAATTTGTGATTCTTCTAAATCCTTTCGAAGGATATCATATCGACTTATGCTTGCATTTATAACTTCCTTTAAAGGATTTGATAAATTAGATGTAGGCGTTAATACATGGAAAGGTGTTCTAGCTGTGGTACCATACAATGTCTCGTGCGGCGACATTTTAACAGATACATGATATGAGTGATTCAGAGTACTTAGTACCGCAGGAACTGCAATATCCCAGTTGGGGTCTGATCCCCCTAGTGTAAATCTTAATATGTTTAAAACCTTCCCATTCGCTCTTTCCACTACCCCATTCGACTCTGGGTGATAGATCATGGTATTGATTTTCTTTATGCTAAGGAATTCACACAATGAGGGTAGGCTCCAGCTTGGAGGGCTGATTTATGCCATTTTTTTTTCTTTGCTAAAAGTCTGCCTTTTGCCTATCAGAAGGCCATGATATGTGTAGAATTCATCTCCAGCCTCTATAATGACCTCGATGGTCGTCAATACCCCCCCCCCCCTTTATGTTCATAGTAAAAATAAGAAATATCATTAGCAATTGTCTAATTGTTATAAGTTACCTCTCAAAAATTGGTCGTAGTCGTTTTCTAATATCAGTTTCATCAAAGAAAATGAGTTCAGGGGTGACTATGAGATTACCTCCCATCTCTCTCTGTCATCAGAAAAAAATCGCTTTTTCTCTGTTTTTTTTTCCGGAGAGGGGTGTATTTCTTTGCTTGTCCTGCTCTTATGGCTTGAGTAATATAATATTTAGATCTTTTAGTTTCTCACCGGTCACCAAATAACATTTAAGTCGCTGGCTCCGAGTTTCACATTCTTATTCATAAAATCCTTTATTTTCCCTGTAGGATGATAAAACTTACAGAGGATATGCCTTATTATTGTGCTAATAATGCCTGAAAATTTCATTAGCATGTCTTGATTAGTGTATTTTGGGGAAATATATTTTACGATTGGCACCCCTACAAGGTGTAGCCTACACGGAAATAATTATTGAATTCTTCACCCGATTCTGAGATCATCATGTGTGGAATTCCATGTTTACAAATGTTGCACTCATAAAACTTCCTAGCGCATTTAATCGCGGTTTTAGTTTTAAGCGCTATCAGTTCTGTATATCGAGTCAAAGCATCTATGATTACTAAGAGGTGCTTATTTCCTCTGTCTGACTCTTAAAATCCTGTTAGTAAATCTATATGTATTCTTTCAAAGGGTTGATTGGGCTTGGAATAAGCCACCAGGCTAACAGGTGTTTTCGTGTGACTTTTGTTTTCCTGACAAGTACGACAATTAGCTATGTGATTTTTTATATCTGTAAGCATCGTATGCCAATAAAACAATGATTTGGCTTTCTGTGATATTATGGAGAACTCTAGGTGTCCATGCAATGGATTCCCATGCAACCAATTTAGGACAGTGGGTAAAAGTGAGATTGGTACCACTACCTGGTCGTTAGTACCCTGTGGTGTATTGCAGGCTTTCCTTGTCACGGATCTACACAGAATGTTATCTTTGATTTTATAATTCTGCTGTGCATACTTTATATATTCCTTTCCTTAGCATTTCCTTTCAAAGAATTTAAGATTTTTTCTAATTTCAGATCTTTTCTTTGTTCAGTCTGTATTTGTTCAGTCTGCAATATATCTATTAATTAAGCTAATGTCTCTGTACAACATGACTCGGGGTTGCATGATATTGCATCAGCAACGATATTAGCTTTCCCAGGTAAATACCCAATCCTAGCACCAAAGTCTTGGATGATCAACTGCCACCGAGTTCGTATAGGGCTGTGACTAAAGCCTTCAAAGAAGTTAGTTAGGGGCTTATGATCAGTGAGAACCTTGACGGAATAACCGTATAATATGAACTTAAAAGGCACTAGTGAATTAACAATAGCTGGCCCTTCCTTGTCTATTACTGCGTATTTACTTTCGGAAGATCTCAATTTACGTGAATAAAAAGCTATCAGAAAAATACCTCACCTACTCCTAGATCTGAGGCGTCTGTTGCAATGAAGAATTCCTTACCGAAGTCAGGAAATTTTAAGATAGGAGAAGTACACAGTTCTTCTTTCAAGGTACTAAACGCCTGTTGATGCTGCTCAGAGTATATGAAATGTACCCCCTTCTTCGTAAGATCAGTTAGGGGAGCGGCTATTATTGAATAATTGCGTATAAAACGCCTGTAATATCCACTACACCCCAGAAATAGCTGTATTCCCTTGATATTAACAGGTATTTGAAAGTTACGGATAGCCGACACCTTATCGTGGACTACTTTAAGACCTTGGCTAGACGCCGTAAAACCTGAATAGACTAATTCTGTTTTGAAGAATTCACACTTACTAATCTTTACCCTTTACTTACGCTGTCTTAATCTCTGTAACACTAGTTCCAATTTACGTAGATGTTCTTCTAAGGTATTGGAAAAGATTACAAAATCGTCCATATAGGCATGCAATATGTCCCCTAACAAGTCTCCAAACACTATATTAATCATTCTAGTAAATGTTATGGGAGCACAACGTAAACCAAAATGCATACGCAAAAATTCATAATGTCCCCTGGCTGTGCTGAAGGCAGTGTATGGGATACTATTTTTGTCTAATGATATATGGTGAAATCCTTTAAGTAAATCCAAACTGGTAAAATATTTGTTCTGACCTAGCAAAGGTGGTTTCCTCATTTAAGCAACGGAAGTCTACGCAGATACGCCATGTTCGATCTTTTTTCGGTACAACTATCAATGGGAAATTATATGGGCTGTTCGATTTCCTAATGACCCCTTCTTCTAGCATTTTACCTACTTCATCATTTATCTCATTCTGGAATTTCATAGGGAGTCTGTACGAGGGTACATAGATAATTTTCTGCTTGTTTTTTAACCTTATTTGATCTTCGATAACATCTGTTTTTCCTAAGGATCCCTCCGTAGTGGAAAAAACATCATGATATTCAGTTAAAAGTCCGAAACATTTCTGCTGAATTTCCTCTTCTTGAATGCCTTTATTGATTTTATTTTTAATAGATAGCTAAAGGGATTCATCCACAACTGATTGAGCATGATTGATTTCAGCGACGGTAAGAATACGATCTTTATAAACATCTAAATCCAAGATATGTGGATTTTTGTGAATTACTAAAGTGGTATTTAAATGATTACAGACCTCAATATTACGTTGTTGTTGTGAGCTGACTGTATAAATAGCTTGTGTGACGGACAATCCGTTAGTTTTCAAAGTGTCGGAAAGGATTAATATTTCAGATCCCGGCAATGTTTTCTTTACTCGCTCTATTTTATTCAAAGTTTCACTCGGGTCGATAGATTGCATGCAAGATAATATTATGGGTGAACGAGAATTCTGTAGGGTCGCATATTATTTCTTTATTCATGAGACAAATGATTGGTGCTTCAACGTATGTTACCGTTTTATTTGTCGTCTCCTTTTTATCCAAAACTGATTTTAAGGTATTAGAAGACTTATAGAATTTTCCTTTGATACACACGCCGTGTTTGACAGGGGCTAAGATAATGTTTTGATTGCCCATAGACGGTACCCTATAATTACATCTGGATACATATCTATTTTGTGTACAACGATGAAGGTATCGGCAAACGTGCTCTTACTGACCTTGTACTTAACATGAGTTACTCCTATCACATTTAATTCATTATTTCCTATACACGAGAGCCTTACTCCGGACTTCTCTATAGGGAAGTTCGAAAATAACAAGTGATGAGTCCTAAAATTCATGATATTACGTGGATTACCGGAGTCGAAAAATAATGTAAAGGATCAGTGTTCTAAATTTACAGCATATAATGTTGGTAGTAACTAATTTTGCCTTATTATTACGTGAATTTGTTGCAAATCTACAGGAACTTGCACTGATTTATTTGATTCGGTTGTGTTTCATAGGAAAATCTATTGCCTCACAATGATCTGATAAACTATTAAATGGATTATTTGATGCAAGGGATGTTGATACGAATGACCCAACATCACTCTCTTCCCTATTGGAGTTAATTATGTGGTATTTGCTTTGCTTTGCACATTCTGAAAATTCGTCTGACCACGCGAATTCTGGCTAGACGGCTCAGGAACAGAGTTATTTGAAGCACTATTTGTTTGTTTTTGATTTTGAACTGCATTGACATTTGGCTGTTTCTTTTTATTAAACTGAGGATTTTTCTTTTTATTTCCACAGGGAATTTACTGGGGAATTGACTGTGTTTCTAGGTTTCTGTTGTTGATTACGCGAGTAGCATCGATTATATGAATGAGTTGAACTATTATGTATCGAACAGAATCGTGTTCTGCAGTCTGCAATCAAGTGACCTTGGCGTTTGCAATTATAACACGTCATCCCTGCAACTTGATTATTATTAACTACGTTTGCTTGTGACTTAGGTTCAATTTTTGCAAAAACTTGAGTAAACAAGGGATCAAGATCAGTACACTTAGATGTGTGTTTCTTTATCTGTTTATATACATCTAATTCTGTACTTTCGGGCGTTAGCTTTTTATCAAAATATTGCACTAAAGCCTCTGGCAACATAATTGTCATGCAAGTTAAATACATTAATTGTAAGAAATCTTTCATGGCGATGTTATCTCCTGTAAACCATGTGGAATTACCTAAAATATCTTGATATTCATTAAGCCTATCGGCAATGAGAGCCGCTCTTTCTAT
Organism: Palaemon carinicauda; assembly: GCF_036898095.1. Taxonomy (NCBI): domain Eukaryota; kingdom Metazoa; phylum Arthropoda; class Malacostraca; order Decapoda; family Palaemonidae; genus Palaemon; species Palaemon carinicauda. Next base: position 42,728,037 of record NC_090729.1, read on the forward strand.
AACATTAAGCTGAGTCATAGAGGCTTGATTAAGTGTATTTCTTAATGTTAAAACTACATCTAAGGCTTCCTCACCGCCATAAATCGCACGTAGCCTAACTTTGAAATCATCTCATGTAACTGCCTCCTGAAAAGAAACTCCCCTAAGATATGTGCTTGCATCTCCTTTAGCAAAGTCAATAAAACTTTTAGCTTCTTGTAATTGTACAAATTGGTTTGTGATATGTTTTGGGTTTAAATGAGCGTCAACTGATGACATCTATGACTCTACATTCTGAGGTAAGAACCCATTGACCCGACTTTGGAAAGGAAGGATAGCCGATCTAGCACTCACTAGGGTTACTACGGGAGTGAGGTTACTCGGTCCGGGAGTGGGGTTACTCGATCCGGTAAGTCGGGTTACTGGGATTCACAGGAGGCGCTTTAACTTTTCTTCTATCTCTAGGATTCCTTGCGATCCTATCAAAATCCCTATATGAATACAGATGTCTACTGTGTAAACGCATAAGCACTATACAATAAAGATATGTTGTAGATTATAACAAAATACCCCAAAATACTGATATTAAGACAAAGATATTTCCCGAGAACTTCTGAAAGAAAACAGTATTATCATAAAGAGAAAAAAAAATTCTAGACGAGAATTAGAAGTATATATAGATTCCTTTAATGAAGGAAAATGAAGATTTGTAAATAACTCATCCCAGCAAGAATGGACGATCGACTAGTGACATAAAACACTTCACTGCATAAAACTGAATGAATAAAGAATGTACTTAGCTTTCAGTATTTATGGCGAATATTCGATGACGTCAGTTCCTCTCTTTCTCTGGTTTTGCAAGAGTTTAGCTGGAGATGAATGTTTTGACTTGATATCCCGCCGTGCGTTGTTGATGTTTATTTCCTGAATGTGATTCTTGAATGTTTGTTCAGTAAAAATTGATATAGTTGAAGGACAATCCTTCTTCTTCTTAAGATGTTTTAATGATGTATGTTGATTGAAGATCCAGTTCCTCAGTTTATATATGACTTATGATTGATATTCGATGAGTTCATTACTTTGATAGACGTAGATACTTCTCGTAATTGTAGATTCCTTACTGTTGTAATTGCTAATTATTACAGTTGTAGTTTCTGGTTGTTATAGTTGTATTCTTAGGTTGTTAAAGTTGTAACTGCTGCCACCAATTGATTGTGTGAGAATGTTATACGGACACTTTCGTAGTTCTGTCTCATATCTCTTCAATGTGATATAGAATTATTTAGAGTTGTTGGTTACTTCTTGAAATAGGTCAAAGTTAAATTATTTTTAAACATATTTATTGTTAACTCCATCACTGGAGTATGGAAGGTTTGGTCGGAAGACCATTCTGTAGGGAAAGATAAGAAAAACTGATAAAACATAGGTTTGCGTTGATAACGTTACATTAGTTATCTT
>NC_090729.1:42734473-42741973 GCF_036898095.1 Palaemon carinicauda
GTTTTCGAAGGTTTCTTTTATGAAACTAGAATCTATGATGTTTCTTTCCACTAAGTTATTTGAATGAATCAATTTCTTTGCACCTGACCAATTAATTGCGTGATTTTTATCTCTAACGTGAGCAAAGAGTGCATTATTATCTTGAGCATACCTGACACTTTTCTTATGTTGTTCAATTCTCTTTTCTAGGGCTTCACCAGTTTGACCAATATAGTATTTTTCACAAGCATTGCATGGAATACGATATACACATCCCTTGGTAATGTCGAGATAATTCTTTATTAATGCTGTTTTTATTGTATTTTTACTCTTAAATGCTACATTTACATTGAAGTTCTTTAACAGTTGGGGAATTTCTTTAAAAGAATTACAATAAGGTGGTACAAGTAAATTTTGTGTGTTGTAGTTTGTTCTGTTATAATTACAGAAAAAAGGCTTTTTTGCTGTTCTTCGGGCATCATCTATCAGAATTTCACGATACTTTAGTTTTTTACTTATTGCTCTAATCCCATTTATTTCGTCATCAATATATTCATGGCTGCAAACTCGAAATGCTCTTAAAAACATAGAAGTAAATACAGATTTCCTAACACTGTTGCCTTGGTTTGAGTAATAATGGACATATGCCGAGATATTCGTTGGCTTTCTGTATACACTAAACTCGAGACTATTGTTACATCTATGTATGCGACAGTCCAAAAAAAGGTAGGGTACAATTATTCTCCAGCTCCATAGTGAAATTTATTGATGGTACCAAACTATTCAATCTAAGAAAATAGTTATCTAAATTTTAATTTCCTGGCCACACACATATTATGTCGTCAATATATCGAAACCATTTTACATTGTTACGTATTAAGCAATCTATATATGGAATTTTCTAAAAGCAGAATCTTGAATAACATCATACCTGGATAAATATCAACATAACATCTTGTTCAAATAGAAATAATTTTCTAACTCACACTTGGGATTGAACCCTAGCCCCTTCTAATGAAAAGCCAGGTCACCTCCAATCATGTCAAGAGAAGCCATAAAACGAATTGGAACCTAAATGCTGATATGCAGTTCAGGAAACTCGCTGGTAAAAGACTGATGTCTTGCCAAGTAAATCTTGAATGGAATCGATGTTGTTGCTGTTGATAAAGGCTATTAATAAATGAGGAATAATTAGGAAGTTTCAGGCATATATATATATATATATATATATATATATATATATATATATATATATATATTATATATATATATATATATATATATATATATATATATATATATATATATATATATATATATATATATTATTTTGAGCTAAGAAATACAATGGTATATTACCAAAAGATAAAATTACAACAATTCTCGCTTTTGCTCCACCCACCAGAACAAAGCATCTCCTCCTAATAACCTTATCTTTGTCACCAGCAGGTCACTAATTTCATGGCAGATTCGTCTCCTTTGAAAGTAGGCCGGAGTTATTGTAATGAAATTATAGCTGAGTTCATAAAGCTAATGAGATTTCTCGCTAATTGATATCATGGCCCACTGGGTAATTAGTTTTTTGATGAAATCTTCACCTTCTATAAAAGGGAAACAATTTTCTTGTAGTTAAAATTGTTCATATATAATTAGATTTTAATATATCTTATTAAAACAAATCCATCTATATAAATATATGCATACATACATACACACCCATTTATATATATATATATATATATATATATATATATATATATATATATATATATATATATATATATATATATATGTGTGTGTGTGTGTGTGTGTGTGTGTGTGTGTGTGTGGGTGTGGGTGGGAGTGTATGTTCATGCGTTTGCAAGTATATGTGTGCCTTGACTTATATCCTAATATGTTCGTAAGGTACATTAAGTGCCTATATTTTCAGGTTCCATCCATTCCTTCTTTTTTTTTTGTATTCAATTACCATACTATTAAGAGAGAATACGAAAATGAAATGTTGGAAAACGGTAGAGGTCCTCATACAATATACAATAATCCAGATTATTGTTTCTTAGACTGAATTAAAGATGAACAGAACCTAAGAAAGGAGTGCTTCAGGAAAGAGAATATAGATCTGTGTATTTGGTCAGAATACTTTCATCCACTTTGAGGAATTTTTGTGGGTGTTCTTTTCATAATTCAGTTAAAATATAAGTTTGTCGAAGAGTTGAAAGGGACAAAATTGTAAGACGAGTAACATCGGATATGAAGCAACAACTATAAAAAGGGGGGAATAAGAGCAATAGGTAGAAGAGAAAATGGCAGTTGAAGATATTGTGGAAGGGGAATGGTAACTAATAAGAACTCTTGTATGGATACCTCGTCGTTGTTGTTGATAAAGGACATTAATCAGTTGGGTATAATTAGGAAGTTTTAGGCCTAATATTAGGTTTTCCTTTTACATATACAACTTTGGAAATATTTGTCATTACAAAGGCCACTACTTGATCTGAGCCTCACATACTGTGGAGTGTGTGATATGTTATTGCTGTTAATGGATATAAATTAATATCTCCATTACGAACTTCTTGAAGTAGAAACATTAGTGAAAAGTCTGTTTTCAATCTTACAAAGTTTACCGTATTATACTTTGGAAACAGAAAGTATAATGAACGAGAATACTTTGTCAATTGAACTTCAAATACATTGATTATGTACTTGATATGTATATATATATATATATATATATATATATATATATATATATATATATATATATATATATATATATATATATATATATATATATATATATATATATATATATATATAACGGATTTTGAGCGAAGCGAAAAATCTATTTTTGGGTGAGATAGCCATGTCGTCCTGATGGAAGTTCCTATAGGGTAGATTCCTAGGGTATATTACAACTACAGCAATATTCCCAGAGAATTTACCTTAAGGTACCCCGAATTCTAACTCCTGGAGCGAATATCCCTAATGAAAGGGATATCGCGACATATCAGAGGACGTATTCTTGACACGCCACATGGCAATCTGCACCCCAAACAGATATAACACATCGAGGGGTCAATTGGCAAGAAAACGAAACGGGAGAGAAAAAGAAGAGCTGCTCCCAAGGCTCCCTCTTCTCCAGTTTCGTAAGCGTGCCTGGCGCCAATCCTGGCGCCATCTGTATTCCTTGTAGCGATACATGAGGTGCTACAGATACTGTATGCAGGGAGGGGTCCTACAGCCCTTTCATAGAAAGGGAAGGGCGGGTCCATCACGACGACATGGCCATCTCACCCTAAAATAGATTTTTTGCTTCGCTCAAAATCCCTTTTTTGGGCTCAAGCCATGTCGTCCTGATGGAAGTATACCAGAGCATTACTGTATCTGTGGATTCTCAGAATGTGCCGTACTCCCCGGAGGTAATTTTTCCCGGTCAACTAGACCTAGAGACCTAAGATGTTACCGTTATACATCTTTTCAACTAACCATAAACCATGTTAGAGCTTCCTGCCCCCTACAGGGAAGAGTCCTACTAGACTCTGGAAAAGTCTCGAAGAGTACATATACCTATGTATGAATACCAGGCAAGCTAATATAGTGGTCTCACCCTATATTAAGTAAAGCATAGTTTGTAAAGAACCACTGCGTCAATATGGAATATCGACCAGTTCTCCGCACAATACTTGTATTGGACAAAGGTTTATATCCGCATAGGAGGAAACTTGTAAAACCGCCACCGTCCCCTTATGGGACGGAGTCCTCCCGTTAAGGGAAAGCATAAACCAATGCAACATAGCTTGCATAAAGGAACAATTCTATTAGAATTATCCCAGATAAAGTACATAAAATGAATGCTCAATTATACCAATAAATTGACACAGGTGAAGGAGACGCAATGTTCTCAAGAACAAGTTTATTGACAGACAATAAATAGACAGGTTAACAACAATTATACATATATATATATATATATATATATATATATATATATATATATATATATATATATATATATATATATATATATATATATATATATATATATATATAAGAAGAGGATAACCCAAATCTTTAAGCATAAGTATGATAGTAAACAGAACTTGTTTATCTTAAAGAAAAAACATTATTGCCACTTTTGAGATACCAAGGTATCAAAGTCATAAAAGTCTGTATTTCAAATCAATCACATTAGCGTTAGAAACGCTCGGCACACATGTCTGCACTTATGCTAGGTTCACCTTTGGAAATAGAACAGTCTACGTGGGCAACTCAGTGCCCTTACTTAGTTTGTAGTACAGTATGTAACTACACACTCACCCTGGAATTAATCGTCCCAATTAAAACCACTGTTCCTCGCAGAGTTAAACAGTAGGGTTAACGACGCGACCCACTGCTACCACAGATCTCTTTAGTTCCTCTACTTGCTTCGCATAGTGGCGAAAGAACACTCTTGAAGACTTCCAGCCAGTGTATGAACGAAGATGTTCAAAATCCATACAATTAAAGAAATTTAAGGATGAGGCAACTTTCCTCGGATCGTGACCTGCGGGTGTACTGTCAGGATCCGCTCTGCGAATAAAATATGTGATTTTCGCTCTGAGTTGATTCAGAGATAAATTTGAGCCTGACGTTTCTGCCCTGAATAGTTGACCACCCTTGAAGTCTGGAGTTCTACGAAGATAGACCTTTAGGCATTCTACTGGACATAGAGATGCATCTTCTTTCAGAGGGCAGATTCTCCAGGGACCCCACCTGTTGGTGGGTAACTCATTCTTGGCGAGAAACGTAGGATCCGGAAACAGGTTCAGTTCTCCCCTATCCAGGAACTGAACACGACCTGCCTCTCTCGAGAGGGCTACAATTTCACTAACGCTGACCCCGGACGCGAGTGCAAATAGGAAAATAACTTTTTGTGTCAAATCCTTTAACGCACACTCCTCATTGCTCAACAGAGAAGCGAAATGAAGAACTTTGTCTAAAGACCATGAAATGGCCTTTGGAGGTGCTGAAGGTCTGAGCCTGGCTCAGGCTTTCGGAACTTTATTAAAGATCTCGTTACCGAGGTCGACCTGGAAGGCATGGGTCTTGACAAAGCAGACTTACACGCCGAAATCGTGTTAGCTGCCAACCCTTGACCATGGAGGTGGATGAAGAAAGATAAGCAGAAGTCTGTCGAGATCTCCGGGGATTGTTCGCCTTGACAAAGGCCACCCCTTTTCTCCAAGATGACTCATATTGCCTTCTAGTAGATTCGCACTTATATTCCTCTAGGAAGTCTATGCTGGCTTTCGAAATCCCGAAACGCTTTCTCACCGCTAGGGAGAGAAAATCATGAGCTGCAGGGTCCGGGTTTTCTGTAATGAAGCGCAGACAGTCGACTTCTGGACTCGCTGGGTCAGAATCTGGTAGCGGTACAAACTTCAACCGTAGTTCCAATGCCAGGGGGAACCACACGCTGTTCGGCCACTTGTGGGCCACTATTGCCGCTACCCCCTTGAAGGATCTTAGTTTGTTGAGGACCCTAAACAGAAGGTTGTGAGGAGGGAACAGATAAATCCTGGACCATCTGTTCCAGTCGAGGGACATGGCGTCCACTGCTTCCGCTAAGGGGTCCTCGTACGGGGACACGTACAGAGGCAACTTCTTGTTGTCTTTCGTCCCAAAGAGGTCTATCTGCAGTTCTGGGACTTGATTCAGAATGAAGGAGAATGATCCTGCGTCTAAGGACCATTCCGACTCTATCTGTGTGAGCCTGGATAGAGCGTCCGCTGTCACGTTGCGGACTCCTTGAAGGTGAACTGGCGACAGGTACCACTTCTTCTTTTCTGCCAATCGGAAGATGGCCAACATCACCTGGTTGAGAGGTGGTGACCTCGATCCTTGTCGATTCAAGCATCTCACAACTACCTCGCTGTCCATCACCAGCCTTATGTGGATCGAGTGACGCGGGGAGACTTTCTTTAAGGTAAGGAGCACTGCCATAGCTTCTAGGAAGTTTATGTGAAAGGTCTTGAATAGCTTGGAACAAGTCCCTTGGACTTTTTTTCGATAAGAGTGACCTCCCCATCCCTCCTTCGAGGCGTCTGAGTGAATCGTCACCGACGGGGGAGGTGGCTGAAGAAGAACCGATTTCTTTAGATGTCTGGCTTGGGACCAACGCCTGAGAAGAGCAAGTAGCCGAAGCGGAACTGGTCTTCTCAGATCTCTTCGCGCGTTTGATGCATAACTTCTCCAAACTCCGGTTGCATCCTTTAGGTGTGTTTTCAGCACTGGGTCTGTCACCGAAGCAAACTGGAGAGAACCCAGTACCCTCTCCGGTTCGCGTCTTGATATCCTTCCGAAATCTAGAAGTCTCTTGACAGAACTCGCTATCTCCTTCCTTTTCTTCGCCGGGATGGAGAAACGGTGTGACATTAGGTCCCAGTGGATTCCCAGCCACTGGAACTTTTGAGATGGAGAAAGTCGAGACTTTTTTCTGTTGATCTTGAAGCCTAGATACTCTAGGAACTGGATCACTTGACTGGAAGCTTGCAAGCATTCTGTCTTGGATGCTGCCCACACCAGCCAGTCATCCAGGTAGGCTACAACCTGAATTCCCTTTAGGCGTAATTGTTTGAGAGCTACGCTCACAAGCTTCGTGAAGATCCTTGGGGCTATATTTAGCCCGAATGGCATGGCTCTGAAGGCGTATAGTCTTCGTTGTAGCTTGAACCCTATGTAGGGGGAGAGTGGACGGTTGATTGGAACGTGCCAATAGGCGTCTGACAAGTCTATGGAGACAGAATATGCCCTCTTGGGCAGTAAGGTCCTTATGTGTTGCAGTGTTAGCATCTTGAACTTGCAATTCACTATGAACTTGTTGAGTGGCGACAAGTCCAGAATGACTCTGAGCTTTTCCGAGTCTTTCTTGGGAACACAAAACAGCCTCCCTTGGAATTTGATGGACTTCACCCTTCAGATCACTTTTTTCTCCAACAGTTCTTGGACGTACTCCTCCAGAACGGGGGTGGAGTGGTGGAAAAACCGAGGGCACGGGGGTGGAGTGCTGTACAAGCTCCAGCCCAGTCCGTTCTTGAGTAGGCTGTGGGCCCAGGGATTGAAGGTCCACCGATCCCGAAAATTCTGAAGTCTCCCTCCTACCGGCATCATCTCACTTGGACTGCCGTCCTGAGGTCTTGCCTCCCTGACCACGACCACCCCTGAATCCCCTTCCCCTTGAGGGGCGCCTAGACGAGCCTCTGGCTGCTCCTCCAGGCTTTGCTCGAAAGGAAGTAGACTGCCCTTCGAACGTTGGGGTGAATGCCGTGGACTATGTCGACACCGCCTGGGGTACCCACTGGAATGTGGTCGGGGTTTGTGCCACCATCTGGGGCACTGAAGGCAATGGCAATTGCAGTTGCTGTTGCTGTCTAAGAGGCTTGGCTGGCCAAGACGGTAGCCTAGTCCTCATAGTCTTCCTCTTTGGTTGAGGACCCTCATCCGGGGAAGACTTTCTTTTGATAGCCAGACCCCACTTCTGGA
>NC_090729.1:42754473-42762531 GCF_036898095.1 Palaemon carinicauda
CATGCAAATATTTGTTTTATACATAAATATATAAATACAAAGCGAGTCTTGGAGAAAGACACTAACCTTTCTATAGTCATACTACATATACTGAGCCTCATTTATATTATATCATTTTAACTTAGGCATAAAACAGCTGGTTTAGGGGAAACGTTGGTGAGACAGAATTTTAGGATACAGATCTGAAAAACGCTCATGTTTTTACCATACATCGAATATGATTATATTAATCAGTGAATTGTTGAATATTACATTTAAGCCGGTCATGACAATGTTAATGTAGTAATACCAAAAAAACAAAAAAGAGAGAGAAAGAAAAGTTTCTCAATTCTTTGCCAATACCTTCGACTTCCACTTGTCTGATTTTGTTTTCAGCTTATTTGAAACACAAATATATACACTAAAAATTCTCTAGCTCTTCCTTTAAAAAATCTTTCTTAAGGTTGTAAGAAACACACAATACTTAGTTTATATTACCAGTGTGAAGAACTGCAAAAATTAATCCAAAGAGAGTTGATCTCATCTGGGGCCTCAAACTAACAGCTTTAGAGAAAATGGGAGCGAAGTGTGGTAATTAAATCTCGAGCTCAAGAGGAAGACGATTAAAGAGCTAGAAATTCAATCGAGAATGAAGTGTTGCCTCTTAAATCTCCATTTAAAAATCCCACTAAAGAAAACCGCGAAATCTTGTAAAGGAAGGAATGAAAGTATTGCGAAACGCAGAGAACTTCTCGAAAACCATTTGGAATATTAACATTCATCGAATAAAAACAATTAAACTTCTTTTGTTTAATATAATATACATAATAATGAATCATTTTATATATCACAAGTAAGAACAACACAGAAATATGTGAGTACTTTCTGCAAATTAACATAAAACCAAATAACAATTATAGCGATATTCCTTTTCTAACAAGTTTTGAAAAGGAAAGTATCAATAGAGCCTATTATTATGGGAAATGTGAATCTAAATTACATAATGTAACTACGTATAATAGATATTTTTCAGCTTATATCAAAATTGCAAGATCGTTTGATGACTTGTAATTTTAGAGAAGAAAAACAAAACTATATTGTATTTGTATATTATATCAAATATCTGTATTTTTATATCCAGGTGAAGCTGGAAAGGTGAAGCCTAATATATAAATTTCTCTAAGAAAATCCAAGGAATATTTCATTTTTTAATCTATTTTTTACTAAAACTTTCTTTAATAAAGATCATCGTACCGCAAGTCCTGTCACTTTGTTTATTTACATTAGTAAAATATAAGAGAAATGTGTATGCTAATAAAATTTTTTGTCTATTCACTATCATCGATCTAAAAAAAAAGTACTTTATATCTTTTTCAGATTGAGCTATTCTTATTTACATGGTATTCTTGAAAGGCTGAAAAACATATTAAAAAGTAAAACGTTATCAGAACTGTTACAGTGAGACAATTATTATTATTATTATTATTATTATTATTATTATTATTATTATTATTATTATTATTATTATTATTATTATTATTAGCTACCATCTAGAAAGAAAAGCCAGATGTCATTCAGAAAACCCTAGGGCATTTAAGGAACAATAACGACATGCTGCATATTTTCTGGTGTGGTAATTCTAAGGCTTGGGTTACTAGGCATTTCTTTGTTGAATGGGGAAAACCAAATTTTCGGCCCTGCTGTCAAGAAGTACCTTCATGAGAGGAATAAGCCTTTAAAGTGCTTGCTTTGCTTGGATAATGTTCCCACTCAACCCCCAGGACTCGAAGATGATATCATCAACCAGTGGAAATTGATCAGAATGCTATATATTCCTCATAACACCAACCCTATCCTCCAGCCCATGGACCAGCAAATCATCTGGAATTTTAAGAATTTTTCCACCAAGCACTTATTTAAGCAGTGTTTAAATGTCACGATAAGCACCAACTTAACTTTGCGTGAATTTTGGAGGACCTATTTCAATATCATGCACTGCTTAATGATCAGAGATCAGGCTTGGGAGGGAGTAACTAGACGGAAACTGAATATAGCTTAGAAGAAGCTTTAGACTGATGCTGTTCCTCCCAGAGGTTTCTAAGGTTTTTGACCCGAGCCTGAATCAGTGCTTGCCGCAGAGGAAGACGTGAAGAAGATTGTATCCCTTAGCAAGTCCATTGGTCTGGAGGTAAATGAAGATAATATCACTTAATTCGTTAAGGAGCATCATGAAGAGCTCACCACCGACAAACTCAAGGAGCTGCATGTTATGCATCATGATGCATTCCAAGCGCAATTGTTGTGAGTCGAGGATATCGAGAAGGTAGAGCACATCTTAAGCTCAGCTGATATAAAAGAGATGTTAGCACATCATCAACATGATTGATTTCCTTGATAATTATCAGAAACTTAAGGTTTGTCGTGTATTTTTGCAATTCGATTGTGTCTACTTAACTCATTTCAGAAAAATTCTGAATAGCCGTGCCAATTAACTTTCTCTCGATATTTTCTTTAAAAAATCTACGAAGAGGTCTAGTGATCGTGATGAAGAGAAAGAAAGTGAAGCAAAGACAACTAAGATTGAATTGAGTGAAAGTGATGAAAATAAAAAATCCAAAACAATGTAAAAGAATATAAAATATGAAAATTATATATATATATATATATATATATATATATACAGTAAGCTAAGTTAGGTTAAAGTTCTCGTAGTGTTAGTTAGAGTGAGTTACGGTATGTTATCGTAGTAGCCATCTCTACCTCCTTGCTCACAGTCCGTCTCCTCCTGCGTAGCAATTCCTACTGCTGCGTTGGCCTGTCTCTAAGGGGAAGTGATAATAAAAAACCCTTTTTTATTTTCTATTTCTTTATAATTCTTTTTTACATCTTTCTTATATATTGCAATTATAATATGTGTAATTATGTGTACTAATTTATTAAAGAGTTATCATTGGATTTTGGGCTGTGGAACAAATTAATTATCTATCTATCTATCTATCTATCTATATATATATATATATATATATATATATACATATATATGTGTGTGTGTGTGTGCATGTATATTTATAAAACAAATTTGTGTCCCTCAATACACTGTATTGTAAAAATACAAGTTTCTTTTTCATTTAATATTTTTCCTCACTATTTAACTGTTTATATATGAATGAGGAAAGAAAAAGATATTATATTTTGGTTTGTACATATTACACTAACCTTAAGAGAGATAGATTATTTCTTAATTAGCTAATTATTTGAGGATAACTTGCTTACTTCGGACTCTATAGTTGATCGAATTCCTTTAGATACAGAGTAATTTTCATCGTTCAAATAGATTTTCTAAAATGATTGATTTTTTTCTCACATTTACCCTATGCAAATGTGGCTCATGTTTCTTTTTTTTTCTTTTTTTTTCAATTTTTTTTAATGTAACTGATTTTGGTCCTTCTTTATTTTTACTCGTATGGTGGTTTGAATTGTTCATTAACAGTCAGGTTATATTTATTACCGATCAATTTATACATGAATTTGTCTACAGTAGTTTCTCGTTACGGCATTTAATGATAGCGGTGTCCGTTTTTTATTCGTGTAGTCTGTAAAGCTTCGATAAGCTGTAGCGCTGTTTTATTCTAAAATTTCAGAGAGTAGTAAGCATACATTTTCTATTTTACGAAAGAGAGAGAGAGAGAGAGAGAGAGAGAGAGAGGGGATGGGGAATCTCAGTTCTCATAAATTGATCATAAAGGTACAGTACCCGCAGTAAACAGACAAAGTGCGTTAAGAATTAAGGGAGAAATTGTATGAATCCCAAGTGGAAGACATGAGAGATTAATCCTTCGGCAGGGATTAATCTCTTGACGCCAATATCAGCCCATTCCATTCACTTGGTATTTCCTCGTGTCGTAGTAAATAAAGTCGATCTACATGGTATATAAGGTCGGTGTTACTTTATGGATATGAGTCGAGTCGTAGTATATGAATAAAAAATATTCAGGAGATTCTAAATATTTAAGAACAAAGCCCTCAAAACAATATTGAGATACTACCGCTAGGGAGTAATGGGGTCCTTTTACTGGTCAGACAGTATTACATTGGATCCTTCTCTCTAGTTATGTTTCACTTTCCCTTGCGTACACCTGATAACACTGAGATTACCAAACAGTTCTTGTGCACTCAAGGGGGTTAACTACTGCACTGTAATTGTTCAGTGACTTTTTTCCTATTGGTAAGGGTAAAAAAGCCTTTAGATATGGTAAGCAGCTCTTCTAGGAGAATGGGTACTCTGGAATCAAAACATTGTTCTCTAGTCTTGAGTAGAGCCATAAACTCTGTACCTTGGTCTTCCAATGTCTTGGGTTAGAGTTCTCTTGCTTGAGCGTACACTTGGACACAATATTCGATGTAATGTGTCTTCCTCTTTTTTTTTTGGTTAAAGTTTATATAGTTTTTATAGTATACATTTATTCTGAGGTTGTTACTGTTCTTGGAATATCTTACCTTTCCTTGTTTCCTTTCCTCACTGGGCTCTTCTCCCACTTCGGGGCTCCATGGGCTTAGAGCTACCTGCTCTTTCAACTAGAAACTAATAATAATAATAATAATAATAATAATAATAATAATAATAATAATAATAATAATAATAACGTGGCCGGACAGGACTAGAAACAAAACTATAATAGTGATTACTCGAGTGCCATATGTAAATAAGATTATGATGACGGGTAAATGGAAATTTTTTGTCATGCTCTTACCACTCCTAGAGAAAGATTAGTTCACCAAACTTTTAAATGGGCACCACATTGTATTCGAAGAGTTGGGAGACCTTGGCCTACATAGCGGCAGGCTTTAAGTCAGGAAGTATGGGAAGATGAGTTAAAAGTTTTAATCTAAAAGCTCAAGGTAGATAAGACTGGTGAAATCTACCTTGGGCCCTTTGCGTCAATGGGCGTTGGAAGAGATGAATGTATAATGTATATATATATATATATATATATATATAAAAAAACACACACACTTATATATATATATATATATATATTCTCTCTTTCTTACGAAGCTGGTGTAACGTGAGATTAGATTATTTCATTTACTTATTTCCTTTGTGTATTTGAGATATATATGGGTATTTGATATATATATATATATATATATATATACCCAGCTTGTAAAAGTTCCACTCATGTAGGATTAAATGAATATAATTAAGTTATATAAGACTATCATTATTCATTTAATTGTATATTCATCCAGTTCCGTATATGTATATCTACGTTATCTTAAAAAATAAAATTTTCTCTTTACTTTGTTTCTTTACCATGCCTTATGAAATTGTTAAAAGGTATGCTGTACGACACAAACGTTGTATGTGGGTTTTTGATTAATCATATTCTCTATTTATATTTTTTTTTTTTTTTACATTACGAGAGGAAGTGGTTAGAGTTAACTGAGAGGGTTGTATCGTTAAGCAACGATAGAACCCTACTTTGAACTGCAAATTGGGCAACCTGATATCGCAAGAGACAGCTCAGACCATGTGTAAACACATCGAGAATGCATTGGAGGAGTGAGCTGGAAATTTCGAGAATTAATTAGGTTGATATATATAGGGCCTAACAATGGATAGTTAGGAAAGATCCAGCCATATATTAATAAAGAGCAAACCCCCGACGATCCTCTTTCCAGCATTTATTCAGACTAAGTGGTTCCTCACAAACTTGAATATTTTTTCTCTCAATTGTGTATAATGTATAGTGTTTGTTATAACAGTTGGTAATTTTTGATTTTTAAAGGCGTGAATATTATTAGTAAGTACAATTCACATTGTAAAATATATTAATTTTTAGTGCCTGGTCCTGTGTAATTCAGTTAAAAATTTAAATGCATGGATTTTTGCATAACTGTTTAGAAACTTTGTATGAGATTAAAGGTCGTAGGAGTAACAGGTACTTATATGTAGGTGTAATCATTGTTTATATATTATAGTGTTAACGTGTCAATTTTCACATGAATTGTCAAAATTAGATATTTTTCATAAATCGATTTCTAGTAAAACAAGTGATTGTATAATTTTTGAAGTGTCATTAATATTAAGCCTAAGGCGAAGTTCATATTGAAATTTTGGAGTGATTTATGTTTGGTATTATTGTTTAATTTTTATTTTTATAGAATAGATATATTTATGTAAAGTGTGTATTATTTTAATCACCAATAATTAACGCAGTACTTTGCTCATATCGCCTTAATAATATCCGAGGTAAGAGATTGATTTCAAATTATTTCCCGCGAAAGACTTTTAGATTTTCAGTGTTCATATTTACTAATTTCTGTTAGTTACGAATATTTCTCAGAGCTTGGAGGTATTCTTGTGTTTATCAGGCTTAAGTAATAAAAAATGGGTGAGTTAGGGTGTTTATGAAAATACGTAATTTGCTAGTCGCAATATATATATATATATATATATATATTTGTATACATATATATATATGTATATATATATATATATATATAAATATATATATATATATATATATATGTATACATATATATATATATAAATATATATATATATATATATGTATACAAATATATATATATATATATATATATATGTAAAGAGAGAGAGAGAGAGAGAGAGAGAGAGAGAGAGAGAGAGAGAGATAGGCAGAAAGATAGATAGATATATATGTAAATTTTTAAATTAACAAATATAAATATAAATATACATCTATATATATATATATATATATATATGTTTGTGTGTGTGGGTGTATATATATATATATATATAATTATATATATATATATATATATATATATAGATGGATATATATATATATATATATACATACACACGGATGATATTCAACATAATATCATGCTAAAATAGAAATAAATCACTAACTCATACCGAGCTTGAACTCTAGCCCCACCATATGAAGGCCAGGTTGTTTCTAACCATCCCACCAGAGGCTAAAAAACAAGTCGGAATCTAACTGCTAAATCAATTCAGGATTTACAGGGCGAGATATCAGTCTCTTCCCTGTGAGTTTTCACCGACTTCCCGGCCCACCAGGTGACAATTGATAGCTTTTTAATTCGAATTACCGCTATAGAGTCAGTTAGGATGAAATTCTAAACAATATATATATATATATATATATATACTGTATGTATATATATATATATATATATGTATATATATATATACATATATATATATATATATATATATATCCATATATATATATATATATATGTATATATATATATATATATATATACATATATATATATATATATATATATGGATATATTTATATATATGGATATATATATATATATATATATATTGTTTAGAATTTCATCCTAACATAATTACGAAAATATTATCGTTGATAAATATTTCCATCATAGTAATAGTTTGGATATACAGCAAACTAAAATAACATAGGGCTCAAATATCAAGCTTGAAATGATTGATAATGTTTTATTCATAAGGTTAAATTTGCGTCCAAACTTTGACATAAGCTTCAAGAATGAGGATTTTCAATGTAGGACTTCAACATCACGCTATATTAGTTGATGGAAAGTATGTTGATATCACTGTTTTCATAGAAGTTCTTATAAACACTTGCAATTGTTAGAATTCTATTCATGGCAACAAAATACATTTTAATTGCAAGGAAAACCATCGGTAGATAGACGCTTTTTGGATTTATTTTATTTGTAGCAAATCATATAATATGAAGGATTTTTTTTTTCCAATTGATGAATATGAACAAAAATAGGAATATATTAAGAAAAACTAAGAATGGGATAAGTTGGTGTTTGTGAGATCTAGCGGAGAGTAATAACCAGAAGTAAGAAGATCAATTTGATGCAAATTGAAATGTTTAAGAAGCTGTAGGTTTTCTCATCCGAAAACACATCAAAGGGAACCAAAATATTAGTACACTGTTAACAAAGAAAGCCTTTGAATGTTTAATTCAAGTAATGTGTTACCCCAGCAGGAAGAAAATGTGAACAGTGGGCACTTTTGATGTTTCCTCCCAAATATTTTCTAATGTCCGAAAGACAGAT
>NC_090729.1:42763031-42770531 GCF_036898095.1 Palaemon carinicauda
TAAAGACAAATAATGCCAATTGAATTTTTAGGGGATAATTTTTAAGATTTATATGCCCCCTGTGGCCGCGGGGGCATATAAAAATTAGAATAGCGCCAACGTTATCCCTGCGTGTCGTAAGAGGCGACTAAAAGGGACGGGACGAGGGGGCTGGGAACCCCCTCTCCTGTAAAAAATTCCTGCGAGACATCGACAAGGAGATGGAGCTGGGGGGAGAGTGACTGCTCCCCGCACTCTAGTTTTGGGGTGTTTAAATGTGCGTGGATGTAGTACGATAGAGAGTAAAAGATGTGAGATTGGAAGTATGTTTAGAAGTAGAAGGATGGATGTATTGGCATTGTGTGAGACAAAGATGAAAGGAAAGGGTGAAGTGATGTTTGGTGAAATGTCTGGTAGAGTGTCTGGGATTGAAAGGGGAAGAGCGAGAGAGGGTGTGGCGTTATTGCTGAGTGAATGGATGACAGGTAAAGTAGTGGAATGAAAGGAGATATCATCTAGGTTAATGTGGGTAAGGGTTAGGTTGGGTAGGGAATGTTGGGCGTTTGTCAGTGCGTATGGGCCAGGTAGTGAGAAAAGTGAAGAAGATCGGAATGAGTTCTGGAATGATTTAACTAGGTGTGTAGAAGGACTGGGTAGAAGGAATTATGTAGTTGTTATGGGTGACTTAAATGCTAGAGTCGGCGCTGGAGAGGTAGAAGGTGTCATTGGTAAGTATGGCGTACCAGGTGAAAATGAGAGTGGTGAGAGACTGGTAGACATGTGTGTTGAACAAGAGATGGTAATAGGTGCTAGCTTCTTTAAAAAGAAAGATAAGAATAAGTATACGTGGGTAAGAGTGGCAAATGGAAGAGTAGTAGAAAGGGCATTAATGGATTATGTGTTGGTAACTAAAAGAATGTTTGGAAGATTGAAAGACGTGCACGTGTTTAGGGGTATGGCTAACGGTATGTCTGATCATTTTTGGTGGAAGGAAAATTAGTTGTAGCAAAAGAGTGGGGGAATAGAGTAGGTGGATGTAAAAGGGAGGTAGTGAGGATTGAAGAGCTAATAAAACCGGGGGTAAAAAGTAAATATCAGGAAAGGTTGAAAATGGCATATGATGAGGTGAGAGTAAGAGAAACTGGTAATTTAGAGGAGGAATGGAAGTTAGTAAAAGAAAATTTTGTTGGGATTGCAAGTGATGTATGTGGCAAGAAGGTTGTTGGAGGCAGCATGAGGAAGGGCAGTGAATGGTGGAATGAAGGAGTGAAGGTGAAAGTGGAAGAGAAAAAGAGGGCTTTTGAAGAATGGCTGCAGAGTAATAGTATAGAGAAGTATGAAAAATATAGAGAGAAAAAAGGTGGAAGTAAAGCGCAAGGTACGTGAGGCAAAGAGGACAGCTGACCTGAGGTGGGGTCAGGGATTGGGTCAGTCATATGAAGAGAATAAGAAGAAGTTTTTGGAAAGAAGTGAAGAGAGTAAGGAAGGCTGGCGCAAGAATTGAAGAGACAGTGAAAGATGGAAATGGAAGGTTGTTAAAAGGAGAGGAGGCAAGGAAAAGGTGGGCGGAATATTTTGAAAGTTTGCTGAATGTGAGGATAATAGGGAGGAAGATATAATTGCTGTTCCAGGTGTTGAGGTGCCAGTGATGGGAGGTGAGAATGAGAGAGAGATAACAATAGAGGAAGTGAGGAGAGCACTAGATGAAACGAGAGTAGGAAAAGCATCTGGTATGGACGGTGTGAAAGCTGAGATGTTGAAGGAAGGGGGTGTGACTGTACTTGAATGGTTGGTGAGATTGTTTAATATGTGTTTTGTGTTGTCAATGGTACCAGTAGATTGGGTTTGTGCATGTATTGTACCACTATATAAGGGTAAGGGAGATGTGCATGAGTGTTGTAATTCAAGAGGTATTAGTTTGTTGAGTGTAGTTGGAAAAGTGTATGGTAGAGTACTGATTAATAGGATTAAGGATAAAACAGAGAATGCAATCTTGGAAGTACAGGGTGGTTTCAGAAGAGGTAGGGTTGTATGAATCAGATTTTTACAGTTAGCAGATATGCGAGAAATATTTAGCAAAAGGTAAGGAGGTGTATGTTGCGTTTATGGATCTGGAGAAAGCATATGATAGAGTTGATAGGGAAGCAATGTGGGATGTGATGAGGTTATATGGAGTTGGTGGAAGGTTGTTGCAAGCAGTGAAAAGTTTATACAAAGGTAGTAAAGCATGTGTTAGAATAGGAAATGAAGTGAGTGATTGGTTTCCGGTGAGAGTGGGGCTGAGACAGGGATGTGTGATGTCGCCGTGGTTGTTTAACTTGTATGTTGATGGAGTGGTGAGAGAGGTGAATGCTCGAGTGCTTGGACGAGGATTAAAACTGGTAGGCGAGAATGACCATGAATGGGAGGTAAATCAGTTGTTGTTTGCGGATGATACTGTACTGGTAGCAGACACAGAAGAGAAGCTTGACCGACTAGTGACAGAATTTGGAAGGGTGTGTGAGAGAAGGAAGTTGAGAGTTAATGTGGGTAAGAGTAAGGTTATGAGATGTACGAGAAGGGAAGGTGGTGCAAGGTTGAATGTCATGTTGAATGGAGAGTTACTTGAGGAGGTGGATCAGTTTAAGTACTTGGGGTCTATTGTTGCAGCAAATGGTGGAGTGGAAGCAGATGTACGTCAGAGAGTGAATGAAGGTTGCAAAGTGTTGGGGGCAGTTAAGGGAGTAGTAAAAAATAGAGGGTTGGGCATGAATGTAAAGAGAGTTCTATATGAGAAAGTGATTGTACCAACTGTGATGTATGGATCGGAGTCGTGGGGAATGAAAGTGATGGAGAGACAGAAATTGAATGTGTTTGAGATGAAGTGTCTAAGGAGTATGGCTGGTGTATCTCGAGTAGATAGGGTTAGGAACGAAGTGGTGAGGGAGAGAACGGGTGTAAGAAATGAGTTAGCGGCTAGAGTGGATATGAATGTGTTGAGGTGGTTTGGCCATGTTGAGAGAATGGAAAATGGTTGTCTGCTAAAGAAGGTGATGAATGCAAGAGTTGATGGGAGAAGTACAAGAGGAAGGCCAAGGTTTGGGTGGATGGATGGTGTGAAGAAAGCTCTGGGTGATAGGAGGATAGATGTGAGAGAGACAAGAGAGCGTGCTAGAAATAGGAATGAATGGCGAGCGATTGTGACGCAGTTCCAGTAGGCCCTGCTGCTTCCTCCGGTGCCTTAGATGACCGCGGAGGTAGCAGCAGTAGGGGAGTCAACATTATGAAGCTTCATCTGTGGTGGAAATGTGGGAGGTTGGGCTGTGGCACCCTAGCAGTACCAGCTGAACTCGGTTGGGTCCCTGATTAGGCTGAAGGAACATAGAGAGTAGAGGTCCCCTTTTTGTTTTGTTTGATTGTTGGTGTCGGCTACCCCCCAAAATTGGGGGAAGTGCCTTGGTATATAGATAGATAGATATATACACATGCACATATAGTGTTTATATATATGAATATATATATGTATATATATATATATATATATATATATATATATATATATATATATATAAATATATATATATATATATATATATATATATATATATATATATATATATATATATATATTCATATATATAAAGACTATATGTATATATATATATATATATATATATATATATATATATATATATATATATATATATATATATATATATATATATATATATATATATATATATATATGTATGTATATATATATATATATATATATATATATATATATATATATATATATATATATATATATATATATATATATATAAACAGTATATATATATATATATATATATATATATATATATATATACCTACATATACTTTATATATATATATATATATATATATATATATATATATATATATATATATATATATGTATATATATATATATATATATATATATATATATATATATATATATACATATATATATATATATTATATATATATATATATATATATATATATATATATATATATATATATATATATATATATATATACTGTTTATATATATATATATATATATATATATATATATATATATATATATATATATATATATATATATATATATATATATATATATACTATATATATATATATATATATATATATATATATATATATATATATATATATATATATATATATATATATATATATATATATATATATATATATATATATATATATATATATATATATATATATGCATATGTATATATATATATATATATATATATATATATATATATATATATATATATATATATATTTACATATATACATTCATATAATGTATATATATATTATATATATATATATATATATATATATATATATATATATATATTTACCTATATACATTCATATAATGTATATATATATATATATATGTATATATATATATATATATATATATATATATATACATATGCATATATATATATATATATATATATATATATATATATATATATATATATATATATATATATATATATATTATATATATATATATATATATATATATATATATATATATATATATATATATATATATATATATATATATATATATATATATATATATATATATATATATGTACTCACAAATGTAATGTGAAGTAAATTTCGTTAAGGCACACTGCTATACATGATGGCCTTTTGATATATACAATAACTATCAATTATATTCAAAGTAAGAATTGGAAAATTTCATGAAATAGCTTTTATTAGCATACTGCCTGGATTACTACAATGAGATTTGGTTGATAGTTCATAATTATATTCCATAGAAATAATTTTTGCTCTAATGATTAAGGGCCAGACATGAAGTGGAAGTTGAATTCTCGAAGAGAACTCACACGTGATCGATGTTTTAATAGGAACCTACCAGCTGATTGCTTAAATGTTATGCGGAAAGATGGTAAAGAAAATCATGAAGTAACAGAGGAAGTTATTTTGATGGAGATGATATGTGCATCTCACGATTTTTAAATGAGATCAGCATAGAATTAAAAATGTATCTTGCTTATAAAAGAAACCAATTATTACATTTGTCTAAGTTCATAACATTGTGTGTATACAAATAAAAGGAAAACTTCTGAAAAACGAATGAAAAGTCATTGTAATAGATCACACGTACCTTAAAGAGAATGAGATGATTAATGTTCTATTTAATATTATATTCAATTTGCATCTTACATAAATATATTCTATTTGGAATAAACCAAATTTCTTAAAATTTAAAAATCCGATAAGAACGCATAATATATATCCTGATTGAAATTCTATCTAAGGATGATGGAACAGTTCTAGGTAGCCTCTTTTCAATTTTTTGATTAACAATCATAATTTTGATACTTGGAAAAGGTCAAAAATTATGGAAAATATACTCTCTGATTATAACAAGTAATACTTATTTGAGATCAGGATATTATTAAGTACATATTGTGTACTGTTCTCTATAAGAAAATATAAAACATCTGAAACATTCTTTTGCTATTGACGTGCGTAGAAATATATATATATATATATATATATATATATATATATATATATATATATATATATATATATATATATATATATATAATATATATATATATATATATATATATATATATATATATATATATATATATATATATATCCTGATACTCAGATACCGTGAGAAACCAAAACACGCCAACCTACTTTGATTTCCCGGATATCATTTGTGACTTCAATAAAAAATATATATCATGAAGCTAGAAAGAAAACCCCATTTAGGACCTTTATTAATAAAGCAATCTAAATGAAAATCTTCTGCAATGGTAATAATAAGGTTCAAAAACAAATCTTTTTTTCTAGATTTGTGACTATAAATCATCAAAGTAATGATATG
Source organism: Palaemon carinicauda (assembly GCF_036898095.1). Lineage (NCBI taxonomy): Eukaryota > Metazoa > Arthropoda > Malacostraca > Decapoda > Palaemonidae > Palaemon > Palaemon carinicauda. The sequence continues at coordinate 42,768,946 of NC_090729.1, forward strand.
ATTCTAATATGTATGTCTATCACGTTTGCTGTAAACTTTCAATAATGTAGAGTTATTGGACGGTTTATTTCCATGAATAGTCTACATATAATTCCAAAAGTTCCAGTGGAATAGAAAGCACCAGTAATTATTGATAAAAGCACAAATAAACCTCGTCATGAAAGGCCACAAAACAGATAAAAAATAGCTGGAAAGTGGACTCATGCAGAAATAATCTTTCAAAGTCAATTCTTTTTTTTTTTTTTTTTTTTCCAACTTATTTACTTGTCTCTGGTGGTTCCCCTTCCAAATGTAATCAAAGTGATCTTCCCTTACCTGTACTCGTTCCTATCTTTATATTTCCACCCGATTGTATTTGCCTCCCCTCCTCATTTTCTCTTACTCATTTTCCCATTTTTTTGCGTGATTATACCAAGCTTCATTATTTTCACACTCACCATCATTTATTAAATTTTTTTTACTAACAAGATTTTCAGTTTAATCCTATTATCTTTTTAGGAAATATTTATCAATTATAAGATTTCAGCGAAAAAAAAAATAATGTTCTTAAGTACAGTTTCTTTCGTGTAAAATTGTATCGAACCATAAAAATCGGTTGATTAACACCAAGGAAGGATTTGGTATTTATCACCCTCTTTTAAATATATATTTTGGTACATTTTTATACCTAATATAAGAAAAAATATATGTAAATTGTTTATAGGAGAAGAAATAAAATAATTCTATATTTAATTTCAATACGTTGGGATGTTATCCATTGAGCTATTATCATTCATCCACTGTAACGTCTTATTGAACCATCTAGGACTGTTAGTATAAAATATATGGGAGAATTATTTACACTTTGAAAATTATAGTAAAAAAATCGTAAACCGATTTCAAACACTTGTTTTAGGATTCCAAATATTAATCGATGATATATTTGAAAATGAATGATAATTTAGTCTTATGCTAAATATATAACAAGCCTCTTAAAATATATATTAAGGTATTTAGAGGGCATAATGCACAAACAAAGAAACATTTGATATAATATTTAGTTCCTGCCTCCTAGGGTGAAAAAGAGAATTTATAAAGTCTAATCCTCACGTCAATATGTTTGATTTCTGTTATGATTTGAAAAATATCAACTTTCCTTTTGTTATGATAAGAAAAATTTAAAACTTCTTTCCTGAACATTTTATTTCGTTTTGTCTTCGAAATTTCCGAAATTTCATTATAAGTTCTTGAATCATAATAGGTAAACAATCGTTCATTAGTAGAAAAACAAACTTTTGTTTGTGTTTGCCTGTTTATGTTTGTGCATCGTGCTTTCATAAGAGAGTAGTCTTATAAGGACAACTCTAATCACCCCTGAACTATGGTAGAAACTAATTCTGTCCTGGAATGAATCAACGAATCAATTTCAGTCCTCCGATTCGTACAGTACATTGATTGAATCTGTACAGATTTCCGATATTGAGAAATTTCGTTTGTACCAAACATTAGAGATAGAATGAGAATCTTGATAAGCATAAAGATTATAGGAAAATAACCCAAAGATATTTAATAGGAATAAAATAGATGAAAATTAGAATGAGTATATA
>NC_090729.1:42778031-42788031 GCF_036898095.1 Palaemon carinicauda
TCCCCTTCCTTATATGCACTCTTTCGGTTGCTGGGCTTGAAGGTTGTGTACACTCTTATCCCGGCATCCATTCTATTTTTCTTCTAGTGCTGTACCTGTCCCGGCTGCCAGCCTATGAGGCCGGCAGCCGGGCAGGTGTAGTCCTCTGGTTCTTTTGCTGCCGGCTGGCATCGGTCTTGTACCTTTGCCGGCCGGCTTATGTCAGTCCTTGTCTGCCGGTCACCAAGAGTGTGGCCGGCAGCTGGGTACTACCTTGTGAAGTTGCTGGCCGGCAGCCATTGCCGGCCAACACTGGCTGTTACCGGCCGGCAGTTGCTGCCGACCGGCACAGGCATTTGAACCAGAGTGCTGCCGCCCTATAGCTGTTAAGTAGTATACTTTAAAGCTAGTTGTGGTGTGTGCCGGCCGGCAAAGGCAGGCCGGCACACATCCCCTTATACTGTACTAGTATTCTTCTGTATAGCATATACAGTAAGAAGAAAACTATAGTAAAGGTTTTGGTACAGCACTGTATCTTCTAACACTATTGTGTTTTCTTGCACATCCCTTTGTTGTTGCCCTCAGATAGGAAGCTGAGTTCTTCCCTGTCTATTATCCAGGATTTTAAAATCATTGCTTAGGTGTGAGCTCCACCTGTTTCCTCTGGAAACCTTGCATTGGTTACTCTAGAAGAGATAAACCATTTTTGATTTTATTATCTGGAAGGCTGCAACAATGGGTTGTGAGGGAAACACAAGTGTGTGTCTTTCCTTTCTGAATTGTTATGCTATACTATGCATATCCAGTGATACATAGTTCACTTGATACTCATGGAAATTTCTTCTCTTTACAGAAGGACACTCCGAAGTGGGGAAGTGCTTTCTGCAATGTCAGCAGCAAGAACCTCTGCGGACATGAGTTTTGTAGGAGACACGCAGCATACGCTGTCTCCAAGGATGATCTCCAGTATTGGGACCCTCAGGTATGTACTGTGTGCACTAACCTGATTAATGAGACATTTAAATAGCTAGGAAGAAGCTTCGTACCTGGGTAAGGGGCTTCCAAAAAGAACACTTCTGGCCCTTATCTTCCAAGTAAGAAGATGAGGGCGTATCTTTTCCCTAAGGCATCAGCTTATGCAGTGATTCCACAGCCTCAAGAGGAGATCCCCTAAGTTCAGATCCAGGTGGATGCTGAAGTCGCGGTCACGATGCAAGACATCCAGCTAAATGACAGGATGTCTGATGTGGACGGATGTCAGGAGGAAGACCTCCTGGCAGAAGCCCAGGATGAAGGTCAAGCACCTCTACATGGGCCGGTCTCCCAGTAGAGCTGGGACAGGCCCTCTCTTCTATTGTTGGAATGATCCAACAAATGCAGAAGGAGAATCAGGAGAAGGCGGCTGCAATGGAACTGCGAATGCAGTGCCTTGCAGAATCACATGGGCCCCAGAAAAAGCTCAATGTGAAAGACCTTCCCTTGTGCTCAGATGCTAGCCCATGGAGGTATGCTGAGCACATGCCGATGACGACTGGAAAGATCGTCATCTCGGATAAGCTGGGCTCAGTTCCCCTGGAGGGTGGAATTCTGGCCCAGCAAGGCATTATATCCGGACTGTTATGTCCGGCTGAGGAAGGAACTAGCTTCAAAGGAGGAGACAGAGCCGAAGGAGGTCATAGTGATGGATCATGCTAAGGCTCAAGCTCTACTTTCATCCTCGATGAAAGAGAGGGGCTTCTCTAACTCAAAGGTAGCTGCATTGAATAGGAAGCTCCCTTATTTGTGTCCTCGCCTACTAGAGCCTTCCCCCTTTTACAGAAAGGGTTTCTGGCTGTACTAAAAGCAATCGAGGCCAGCAAGTCTTGCCCCTCCCTAGAGGAGTGTAAACCCTTGTCGCTGGCCCTGCCTATGGACCACAAAGACTGGAAGGACGTCCATCTTACGTTCTCAGTGGGAAAGTTGGAGGCTGATATTGCCGGACGTCAGTTCGGCAAGGACCTCCCTAAGCTGTCTGACTTTCTTTTGCGAAGTAAGTTCGATACAAAAGAAAGACTGACTGCCTCAATGTCTCTTCAGACTACTCTCGAGACGATGGCAAGTGACCCCAAGGTCCATGAAAGGTTCATGGTAGTGGCCAAGCCTCATCTGGCCACAGTGACGAAGGACCTTTATGGCTTCGTCAAGGCAAGGAGAGCTTGTAGGGAGTTCGTGTTTACCTCGGCTACGGTGAGGCACGAGCTAAAGAAACTAATCTCCTCCAACATTTGGGGAAAAGACCTTTTTCCCTACCGACTTGGTCAAGAAGTTGTTGATAAAGCCGCCTTGGAGAATAGAAACCTTCTCCAGAAGTGGGGCCTGGCTATCAAAAGAAAGTCTTCCCCGGATGAGGGTCCTCAACCAAAGAGGAAGACTATGAGGACTAGGCTACCGTCTCGGCCAGCCAAGCCTCTTAGACAGCAACAGCAACTGCAATTGCCATTGCCCCCAGTGCCCCAGATCGTGGCACAAACCCCGACCACCTTTCAGTGGGTACCCCAGGCCGTGTCGACACAGTCCACGGCATTCACCCCAGCGTTCGGAGGGCAGTCTACTTCCTTTCGAGCAAAGCCTAGAGGAGCAGCCAGAGGCTCGTCTAGACGCCCCTCAAGGGGAAGGGGATTCAGGGGTGGTCGTGGTCAGGAAGTCAAGACCTCAGGACGTCAGTCCAAGTGAGGTGATACCGGTAGGAGGGAGACTTCTGAAATTTCGGGATCGGTGGACCTTCGATCCCTGGGCCCACAGACTACTCAAGAATGGACTGGGCGGGAGCTGGTACAGCACTCCACCCCCGCACCTTCGGTTTTTCCAACACTCCACCCCCGTTATGGAGGAGTACGTTCAAGAACGGTTGGAGAAAAAGGGTGAAGCCCATCAATTTCTAAGGGAGGCTTTTTTGTGTTCCCAAGAAAGACTCGGAAAACCTCAGAGTCATTCTGGACTTGTCGCCACTTAACAAGTTCATAGTGAATTGCAAATTCAAAATGCTAACACTGCAACACATAAGGACCTTACTGCCCAAGAGGGCATATTCCGTCTCTATAGACTTGTCAGACGCCTACTGGCACATTCCAATTACCCATCGACTCTCCCCCTACCTAGGGTTCAGGCTACAACGAAGACTATACGCCTTCAGAGCCATGCCATTCGGGCTAAACATAGCCTCAAGGATTTTTACGAAGCTTGCGAGCGTAGCTCTCAAACAATTTCGCCTAAAGGGAATTCAGGTAGTAGCCTACCTGGACGACTGGTTGGTGTGGGCAGCATCCAAGACAGAATGCTTGCAAGCTTCCAGTCAAGTGATCCAGTTCCTAGAGTACCTAGGCTTCAAGATCAACAGAAAAAGTCTCGACTTTCTCCATCTCAAAAGTTCCAGTGGCTAAGATCCACTGGGACCTTTTGTCACACCATTTCTCCACCCCGGCGAAGAAAAGGAAGGAGATAGCGGGTTCTGTCAAGAGACTTCAAGATTCCGAAAGGATATCAAGACACGAGCAGGAGAGAGTACTGCGCTCTCTCCAGTTTGCTTCGGTAACAGACCCACTGCTAAGAGCACAGCTAAAGGATGCAATCGGAGTTTGGAGAAGTTATGCATCAAACGTGTGAAGAGATCTGAGAATACCAGCCGCTTCGGCTAAGTACTCTTCTCAGGCCTTGGTCCCAAGCCAGACATCTAAAGAAGTCAGGTTCTTCTTCAGCCACCTCCCCCGTCGGTGACGATTCACTCAGACGCCTCGAAGGAGGGATGGGGAGGTCACTCTCATCGGAAAAAAGTCCAGGGGACTTGGTCCAGGCTATTCAAGATCTTTCTCATAAAACTTTCTAGAAGCTAGGGCAGTGCTCCTTACCTTAAAGAAAGTCTCCCCGCGTCATTCGTTCCACATAAAGTGGTAATAGACAGCGAGGTAGTTGTGAGATACTTGATTCGACAAGGATCGAGGTCACCACCTCTCAACCAGGTGATGTTGGCCATCTTCCGATTGGCAGAAAAGAAGAAGTGGTACCTGTCACCAGTTCACCTTCAAGGAGTCCGCAACGTGACGGCGGACGCTCTATCCAGGCTCACACAGATAGAGTCGGAATGGTCCCTAGACGCAGGATCATTCTCCTTCATTCTGAATCAGTCCCAGAACTGCAGATAGACCTCTTTGCGACGAAAGACAACAAGAAGTTGCCCCTGTACGTGCCCCGTACGAGGACCCCTTAGCGGAAGCAGTGGACGCGATGTCCCTCGACTGGAACAGATGGTCCAAGATTTATCTGTTCCCTCCTCACAACCTTCTGTTGAGGGTCCTCAACAAACTGAGATCCTTCAAAGGGTAGCGGCAATATTGGCCCACAAGTGGCCGAATAGCGTGTTGTTCCTCCTAGCATTGGAACTGTAGCTGAAGTTTGTACCACTACCAGATCCAGTTCTGACCCAGCGAGTCCAGAAGTCAACTGTCTGCGCTTCATTACAGATCACCCGGACCCTGCAGTTCATGATTTTCTCTCCCTAGCGGTGAGAAAGCGTTTCGGGATTTCGAAAGCCAGTATAGACTTCCTTGAGGAATATAAATGCAAATCTACTAGAAGGCAATATGAGTCATCTTGGAGAAAATGGGTGGCCTTTTGTCAAGGCGAAGATTCCGCAGGAGATCTTGACAGACTTCTGCTTATCTTTTTTCCCCACCTCCATGGTCAAGGGTTGGCAGCGAACACGATTTCAGCGTGTAAGTCTGCTTTGACAAGACACATTCTATATGCCTTTCAGGTCGACCTAGGTAACGAGATCTTTAATAAAGTCCCGAAAGCCTGTGCTAGGCTCAGACCTTCAGCACCTCCAAAGCCCATTTCATGGTCTTTAGACAAGTTCTTCATTTCGCTTCTCTGTAGAGCAATGAAGAGTGTGCGTTAAAGGATTTGACACAAAAAGTTATTTTCCTATTTTGCACTCGCGTCCGGGGCCAGGGTTAGTGAGATTGTAGCCTCTCGAGAGAGGCAGGTCGTGTTCAGTTCCTGGATGGGGAAGAACTGAACCTGTTTCCGGATCCTACGTTTCTCGCCAAGAATGAGTTACCCACCAACAGGTGGGGTCCCTGGAGAATCTGCCCTTTGAAAGAAGATGCATCTCTATGTCCAGTAGAATGCCTAAAGGTCTATCTTCATAGAACTTCAGACTTCAGGGTGGTCAACTATTCAGGGGAGAAACATCAGGCTCAAATTTATCTCTGAATCAACTCAGAGCGAAAATCACATATTTTATTCGCAGAGCGGATCCTGACAATACACCCGCAGGTCACGATCCGAGGAAAGTTGCCTCATTCTTAAATTTCTTTAATTGTATGGATTTTGAACATCTCCGTTCATACACTGGCTGGAAGTCTTCCAGAGTGTTCTTTCGCCACTATGCGAAGCAAGTAGAGGAACTAAAAGAGATCTGTGGTAGCAGTGGGTCGCGGTGTTAACCCTACTGTTTAACTCTGCGAGGAACAGTGGTCTTAATTGGGACGATTAATTCCAGGGTGAGTGTGTAGTTACATACTGTACTACAAACTAAGTGAGGGCACTATGTTGCCCATCCAGACTGTTCCATTTCCGAAGGTGAACCTAGCATAAGTGCAGACATGTGTGCCGAGCGTTTCTAACGCTAATGTCATTGATTTGTAATACAGGCTTTTATGACTTTGATACCTCGGTATCTTAAAAGTGGCATCTAATGTTTTTTCTTTCAGACAAACAAGCTCTGTTTACTATCATAGTTATGCTTAAAGTTTTGGGTCATCCTCTTCTATATATATATATATATATATATATATATATATATATATATATATATATATATATATATATATATATATATATATATATATATATATATATATATATATATATATATATATATATATATATATATATATATATATATATATATATATATATATATATATATATATATATATATATATATATATATAATTGTGGTTAACCTGTCTATTTATTGCCTGTCAATAATCTGGTTCTTGAGAACCTTGCGTCTCCTTCACCTGTGTCAATTTATTGGTATAATTGAGCATTCATTCTATGTACCTTATCTGGGATAATTCTAATAGAATTGTTCCTTTATGCAAGGTATGTTGCATTGGTTTTCCTCCTATGCGGATATAAAACCTTTGTCCAATACAAGTATTGTGCGGAAAACTGGTCGATATTTCATATTGACGCAGTGGCCCTTTACAAACTATGCTTGACTTAATATAGGGCGAGACCATTATATTAGCTTGCCTGGTATTCATACATAGATATATGTACTCTTCGAGACTTTTCCAGAGTCTAGTAGGACTCTTCCCTGTAGGGGGCAGGAAGCTCTAACATAGTTTATAGTTAGTTGAAAAGATGTATAACGGTAACATCTTAGGTCTCTAGGTCTAGTCGACCGGGAAAAAAAATTACCTCCGGGGAGTACGGCACGTTCTGAGAATCCACAGTTACAGTAATGCTCTGGTATACTTCTATCAGGACGACATGGCTTGAGCCCAAAAAACGGATTTTGAGCGAAGCGAAAAATCTATTTTTGGGTGAGATGGCCATGTCGTCCTGATGGACCCGCCCTTGCCTTTCTAAGAAAGGGCTGTAGGACCCCTCCCTACATACAGTATCTGTAGCACCTCGTGTACGCTACAAGGAATACAGATGGCTGGCGCCAGGCACGCATACGAATCGGGGGATAGGGAAGCCTTGGGAGCGGCTCCCCCTTATTCTTTCCCGAATTCGTATCTCGTCAATCACCTCCTACGAGACGAAATCTCTGTCCAGGATGTAGATTGCCATGTGACGTGTCTAGAGTACGTCCTCTGATATGTCGCAATATCCCTTTCACGAGGGATACTCGCTCCAGGAGTTAGAATTCTGGTACCTTAAGGTAAATTCTCTGGGAATATCGCCGTAGTTGTAATATACCCTAGGAAGCTACCCTATAGGAACTTCCATCAGGAGGACATGGCCATCTCACCCAAAAATAGATTTTTCGCTTCGCTCAACATCCATTATATATATATATATATATATATATATATATATATATATATATATATATATATATATATATATATATATATATATATATATATATATATATATATATATATATATATATATATATATATATATATATATATATATAGTAGGCCCCCGCCATATGACATTAATCTGTTCCGGAGTTGGTATCGTATGGTGAAAATGTCATATGGCGGATAACGTAATAGCTAATGCGTGGAAAATCCCTGGTAAAACTATTGAAAATTCGTGTGTAACAAAATATAATACAGTAGTATAGTAAGCACTGTATTACACTATACTTATATATAATATACATGTATTGTACAGTATATAATTAAATAACAATTACAGGATAAATAAAAATTTTATACTGTACGGTAGAGTACTGTAAAGGAAAATTTAAATCTTATTTACCTTTGGAGTGACGTGACCTGAGCTGGTAGTGGGTGGAGGCAGAGGGGGGAGGATATGGTAGATATAAAAACGTATCAATGCTAATTATGTTATGTATACTTAATAATAAATATATTCCTACTATTTAACACTTGAATATAATTTTTTTTTTTATTATTTTCGTCTATTGAATTCTTTTATGATTTTTTTTTTTTAGAACTTAAAAAATTACTCCATTTTAGGTTTTTTGATGGAATCACTATTATCGTCTTTGCTATCTGACACTTCTCTTTAGAGAAATATCTATCCAAAGAAGCTTGTTACTGACGATTCCTCAACATATTTCTAAAATGACTCATACACTTGTCATTAACACTGTATAAAACGACTTGTTTGAATTTTTTTGGGGTGTTTCTTTTCAATGAAACTCTTAAGGTTTTCATGCCAACCGACAGCTTCCCTTATTTCTGACGATGTCGTTTCTTCAGTCTCCTCCCGGTCCTCGGCAACACTAGAGCTGTGCTCTTCTTGAATGATCGTGAACTGCAGTGCCTCTAACTCATTTAAGTCTTCAGTTGTAAGCTCCTCCCTGTGTTCCTCGATAAGGCTATGGATGTCAGCCTCATCGACAACAAGCCCCATGGACCTCCCGATTGAAATTATTTCCTTAGCATATCCCTCAAGGGTAGGATCATCAATGGCCTCGTCTTCTGTTGAGGGATCGAAACCTTCAAAGTCTCGTTCTGCTAAAACAGCTGTCCACAGTTACTTTCATGAGGAGTTCAAGGTGCGCCGTGAAACCTCATTCCAAGCTGTGTTGATCATCTTCAGGCATTGAACAATGTCAAAAAGCCCCTTCCAAAATTCACGAAGGATGAGTTGAGTGCTTTCCGTCACTTCGAAGCACCTTTGTGTAAAGCTTCTTGAAGTTGGCAATCCCTAGCTGGTCCATAGGCTGGAGGAGAGGGGTGGTGTTTGGTAGTTGATAGAAAACCTTAATGTAGGAGAAGTCAGGATGAATGATATCCTGGAGGCCAAGAGGGTAATCTGGGGCATTGTCCAGTACCAGGAGACATTTAAGAGGAGGATCGTTCTCTTCTAAATAGTTTTTGATAGCAGGACCGAAGCAGACGTTTATCCACTCAATAAATATGGTTTTCGTGACCCAGGCCTTAGCATTAGACCTCCAAAATACCGAGAGCCTCTCCTTTGTGATATTTTGTGCCTTGAAGGCACGAGGATTTTCTGAGTGGTATCCCAGTAGGGGCTTAATTTTCTAGTCCCCACTGGCATTTGCACAAAATGCGAGTGTAAGTGTGTCCTTCATCGGTTTATGGCCAGGAAGTTTCCTTTCTTCAGTTGTGATGTACAGTATGTAGGGTGGGGCATTTTCTTCCAGAAAACGCCAGTTTCATCGCTGTTAAACACTTGCTGAGGAATGTAGCCTACTCTGGAAATTACGTTCTCAAACTTCTTGATGAATTCTTCTGCTGCTTTCTTGTTAGAACTGGACGCCTCTCCTTGCCTGACGACTGACTGAATGCCAGTCCTCTTCCTAAAGTGATCAAACCACCCATGAGAAGCCCTGAACTCTTGGGGGGCTTGCTACAACGTTCCTTCTCCTCCACCGTCTCTCTGGGCTTCCACGAGATCGGCAAAGATGGCGCTAGCCTTGTGAGATATTACCGATTGCGTGAGTTTATCACCAGCAATATCCTTCTCTTTAATCCACTGAAGAGGGAGTCTCTCCATCTAATCGTTGATTGAGGTCCTTCCACTGGCAAAAACAGTCATGCCTTCAGAAGACTTACTTGCTTTAATGGCTTCCTTATTCTTGATAATTGTACCAATCATAGATTGGTTACGGCCATACGTACTAGCGAGGGTAACGATGTGCATGCCTTCTTCACATTTCTTTATGATCTCCAGCTTCGTTTCTATAGTTATCATCTTCTTACTTTTACCTTTAACATCACTACCAATTGATTGATTGATTGAAAGTTTTCTGACATCCTGACATACACTACCAATCTTGGGTCACATAGCTAAAGAATTAAAGTTATAATTAAGCACTAAAATGCACAAAAAATACGATATTTCAAACTCTCACACAAGATCAAGTCTTTACGAAACGCACACTAGATTCTGAACTGAGCGTGCGTATGAAAAAGAGAGAGACAGGCAGCATCTCTCTCAAGCATTGTGGGAAGGATTTCGGCCAATAGCGTATCGCAATCTTAATAACGACGTGACACCGACCAATAGCCGACCAGCTTCTTAGCGACATATACAGTGACGTTTGAGCGTGGTGGTAAGCTTGAGACTTGCAAAGTTGTACGCATAGAAACTGCAAATTTTGAGTTTCGGAATTCGATGCCGTAAGGTGGGGAAAATGTTGTAACGAGGGGATGAAAAAACATCATATTCCACACCGTAACGTGAAAAAAACGTAAGCTTGGGACGCCGTATCACGAGGTCTACTGTGTATATATATATATATATATATATATATATATATATATATATATATATATATATATATATATATATATAT
>NC_090729.1:42797225-42809725 GCF_036898095.1 Palaemon carinicauda
GTCTTTTTTCCTATGACCAAGACCATGAATAAATAGCGATTAATCTTTTATTCACAGTTCAATCTTATTCGGAGAAATTCATCAGCGTCTGTATGATAAAAGGAATTACATCCCGATCACTATTCAATTCATCTTGCACACAAGAGAAGGATAATCGTCAATTGGCGAAGAACATATATATATATATATATATACATATATATATATATATATATATATATATATATATATATATATATATATATATATATATATATATATATATATATACCGAACATATATATATATAGATATATATATATACATATATATATATATATATATATGTATATATATATATATATATATATATATATATATATGTGTGTGTGTGTGTGTGTGTGTGTGTATATGTATATACATATTTATATATATATATATAATATATATATATATATATATATATATATATATATATATATATATATATATATATATATATGTGTGTGTGTGTGTGTGTGTGTGTGTATATGTATATACATATTTATATATATATAAATATATATATATATATATATATATATATATATATATATATATATATATATATATATATATATATATATATTTATATAAATATCTATCTATCTATATATATATATATATATATATATATATATATATATATATATATATATATATATATATATATATATATATATATATATATATATATATATATATCTATATATATATATATATATATATATATATATATATATATATATATATATATATATACATATATATATATATATATATATATATATATATAAATATATATATATATATATATATATATATATATATATATATATATATATATATATATATATATATATATATATATATATATATTTCTCAGCGTCTGAATAAGCTAGAAAGATGTTCGACCCCACGTTTTGAAGATAAATTTATAATGGGTGGTTTAGGCTATATGCGGATGTGACCAGGTGGTCACGTGGGGTAGGGTCACGTGACATGAGTTTTCAAAAGGTAATATAATGGCAATGCTTGTTTCTCAGCCTCTGAATCAGTTAGAAAGATGTTTGATACCAGGTTTTGTAGGTCTGAACTTAAATTGTGGCCTAGGCTATTTGCAGACGCATTTAGATGGTCACCTGGGGTAAGGTCACGTGACAAAGACAGATAGGTACATATAGAGATAGACGCTTCAAAAGCAAAAATGGGGGGGGGTTGTTGCTTCTTTCTCAGCTTCTAAATAAGCTAGAAAGATGTTTGACCCCAGATTTTGAAGATAAACTTATAAGGGGTGGCTTAGGCTATGTGTGGATGTGACCAGGAGGTCATTTGGGGTAGGGTCACGTGACATGAGTTTTCAAAAGGTACTTTAATGGCAATGCTTGTTTCTCAGCCTCTGAATCAGCTAGAAAGATGTTTGACCCCAGGTTTTGTAGGTCTGAACTTAAATTGTGGCCTAGGCTATTTGTGGACGCATTTAGATGGTCACGTGGGGTAAGGTCACGTGACATAGATAGATAGGTAGATATAGAGATAGACGCTTCAAAAGCAAAAACGGGGGAGCTTATTTCTGGGCTTCTGAATAAGGTACAAAGATGTTCGACCCCAAGTTTTGAAGATAAACTTATAAGGGGTAGCTTAGGCTATGTGCGGATGTGACCAGGTGGTCATGTGGGGTAGGGTCACGTGACATGAGTTTTCAAAAGGTACTATAACGGCAATGCTTGTTTCTCAGCCTCTGAATCAGCTAGAAAGACGTTTGCCCCCAGGTTTTGTAGGTCTTAACTTGAATTGTGGCCTAGGCTATTTGCGGACGCATTTAGATCGTCACGTGACATAGGTTTGAAATAGTATACTAGCGGGAACGCATGTATATGGGCCCCCAAATGATATGAGGTACAAAGACGTTTGAGCCCAAATTTTAAAACCATAGTCTTAGATTATTACTATGATAGTTCGGATAATCACGTGATGTCACATATGAAGTCACGTGATCTTTGTTATTGAACCACTCCTTCTTCTGCTTACGATAATGTTCATTAGCTCTGTTTCTTAAGGAGTCAGAAAGATGTTCGACACAAGATTTTGAAAATTTTAACTTGGGTGTTGCCTAGATTAACCATGGATAGGTACGCTCCTCGGACACCCCTTTAAGGGTATACTCGGACGTGAATGACCCCGACGCCAAAAAAAATTCTTTAAAAATCAGTTTTTGCAGTAACCTCTTTTTTTCTTTTGCCAAAAAAATCTTAAATGAATGCTTAAAACAACTGTAAAGATAAATGCTACTCATCTGCAGAAAAACTATTTATTATAAATATTTAAAAAAATTAAGTAGTAAGAAAAAGACCTTACATAAAAATTGATAAAAAAAAAGTTTATACATATATACACAAATTCTTTTAGGAATTGATTCTTGAATGTTTAGGACACATCTTGATGTATTTTGGATGAAGTCAGACCCATGGAGGTGAAGATCTGAAATGAGAAAAAAAGGGTAACTTTTTTTGGCCAAAAAAATTTGACCAAAATTCATGAATTTTTTTGGGTACCCAAATGAAATAGGAAGTGGCTAATTTTTTTAAGGGAATAAATATATGTTATCCTAAAATAGAAATATGTAAAAAAATCTTCATTATTTTGTAAATTACATTTATATCAGGGGCCATATCTAAAGGTAATTTTTGAGTACTTAGACATTTCGTAAAAAAATACATATATTTAATATATAATATGATATTTATGCAGGTAAAAATATACCAAAATATCACAAATTCTATAGGGAACAAGAATATATATAGATAGGGCAACTTACGCTTCGGATATGTCCACAAAATGGCTGCCAACCACACTGACTCAGACTCCCTAATCTGCCACTTGAAATGTAGGAAGGGTATGTCAATTTCAAGGTGTTATTTAATAATCTAATTATTCTTGGATATGCATAAAAATTGTATGGTGGATTGCTGGATAATTGTCGATTATTTTACGACTATAAAATTAAAATTCTGACCCAAAACAAATTTTTTGAAGGGAAATAAAATCGAAAAAAAATGTAAAACAATATAATATTTTAGCTAAAAAAATTTAATGATATTCAATCAAAAAAGAAGTAAACAAAATTTTCCGACAAATAAACATCTAGAGGAATCATTACTCTGTGATAGTTCCTTAGTACGTAGTAATTTTGAAAGAAATGGGAAAAAACGAAAAAGTGGCAATCGCAGGAAAATCGAACACATACCTATATATACGCCATATCTGGCTAAAAAAAAATAGGCATGGGTAGCCAGATCATCTAGAAACACTTCCCAACACTATAAAAATAGAAGTTTTGCGACACTACTTGCCAATTCCTTACGGTAACATGACTATGCAAAAAAAATGCAAAACAAATAAAAAGGGGCACTCGCGGAAAAATGGCCAACATTCTAATATACGGCATTTCAGAAAAGAAGAAATTTCAGCCACGTACTAGGCAAACCATCAAGGCACATTTTCCGACAAATAAACATCTAAATGAATCATTATTCTGTGATAGTTCCTTAGTACGTAGCAATTTTGAAAGTAATGGGAAAAACGAAAAAATGGCAACTACGGAAAATCGAACACATACCTATATATACGCCATATCTGGCTAAAAAAAAGATAGGCATGGGTAGCCAGATCATCTATAAACACTTTACAACACTATAAAAATATATGTTTTGCGACACTACTTGCCAATTCCTTACGGTAACATGACTGAGCAAAAAAATGCAAAACAAATAAAAAGGGGCACTCGCGGAAAAATGGCTAACATTCTAATATACGGCATTTCAGAAAAAAAAATTCAGCCACGTGCTAGGCAAACCATCAAGGCAAATTTTCCGACAAATAAAAATCTAAATGAATCATTACTCCTTGATAGTTCCTTAGTACATAGTAATTTTGAAAGAAATGTGAAAAAACGAAAAAATGGCAATCACAGGAAAATCGAACACATACCTATATATACGCCATATCTGGCTTAAAAAAAAGATAGGCATGGGTAGCCAGATCATCTAGAAACACTTTCCAACACTAAAAAATTATAAGTTTTGCGACACTACTTGCCAATTCCTTACGGTAACATGACTAAGCAAAAAAATGCAAAACAAATAAAAAGGGGCACTCGCGGAAAAATGGCCATTTTAATATACGGCATTTCAGAAAAAAAAAAAATTCAGCCACGTGCTAGACAAACCATCAAGGCAAATTTTCCGACAAATAAACATAAATGAATCATTACTCTGTGATAGTTCCTTAGTACGTAGTAATTTTGAAAGAAATGGGAAAAAACGAAAAAATGGCAATCACAGGAAAATCGAACACATACCTATATATACGCCATATCTGGCTAAAAAAAATTAGGCATGGGTAGCCAGATCATCTAGAAACACTTTCCGACACTATAAAAATATAAGTTTTGCCACACTACTAGCCAATTCCTTACGGTAACATAACTAAGCAAAAAAATGCAAAACAAATAAAAAGGGGCACTCGTGGAAAAATGGCCAACATTCTAATATACGACATTTCAGATAAAAAAAAAAGACATGCACGTGTTAGCCCAACCATCAAGGCACACTTTCTAACACATAAACATGAAAAAAAATCAATAATATACTGCAATTCCTTACTACGTAGTAAATTTTTACAAATATTGAAAAAAAACAGAAATTGGCAACCACAGTTAAATACCCAATATACCAATAACTACGTCGTATCTGACAAAAACAAAGTCACGCATGGGTAGCCAGATCATCTAGACACACTTTCCAACACTAAGAAAGCAAAAGTTTAGCGACACTATTTGGCAATATCTTATGGAAAAATGACTTGGCAATAAAATTTTAAAAAATGAAAAAGGGGCACTCGCGGTAAAATGCCCAACATTCTAATATACGGCATCTCAGATAAAAAAAAAAGACATGCACGTGTTAGCGCAACTATCAAGGCACACTTTCTAACACATAAACATGAAAAAAATCAGTAATATACGGCAATTCCTTACTACGAAGTAAATTTTTACAAATATTGGAAAAAAACAGAAATTGGCAACCGCAGTTAAATACCCAATATACCAATAACTACGTCGTATCTGACAAAAAACAAAGTCACGCATGGGTAGCCAGATCATCTAAACACACTTTCCAACACTAAAAAAGCAAAAGTTTTACGACACTATTTGGCAATATCTTACGGAAAAATGACTTTGCAAAAAAATGAAAAAAAAAACATGAAAAAGGGGCACTCGCGGTAAAATGGTCCTCGTGGTGATGAACGACTTGTTAACTCAAAAAAGAATCCTGCACATGGTAGCCAAACAATCCACCAAGACTTTCCACAACTGATAACCTATACAAGTTGCACCATTCTACGACAATTTCATAATACGTAATAATTTTGATAATTATGCAAATTACCTTAGAAGGGTAAACTCGGTCGCGCTCGACCCCGACGCGTCTCTGAAATCAGGGAAGGAGTACAGCTACAGCAATGCACATCTGGACACTACTAGAGCGTGTAGGGGAGACACCTACTGCAGGTTGATCACCCACAAATTCAGTCACGGGAGTGAGTCACGTGAAAAGAACCTGTTTTTTTTTTACGCTCGGGGTCGCGGACGACCCACCGTACCGTTCCAGGGTTAATGCTGGAATTTACCATATTATCAATTATCTTCTTTGGTTAGGTAACATAAGAGCTAACACGCTATTTCAGATAAGCGGATTGGCTTACTTTTTGACGCCCGAACAAGCTGCTCAGGTATTTAATTTTATTAGGTTAACGACATATATAAAGCTGCTTGACCTTTCGATTGTGTACCTTTGGTCCTGTGGTGTTAGTAGATCACCTAGCTTCATAAGCTATTCTGTTCATACTGCGGCGAATTCTTCGGTGTTATCTGTGGGAAACTGTACAGGATTTAAGGCAGCCGGCAGTTCAGTACTGTAATAACGATGAAATTACGTCACGGCTACTGACAAAGGAATAGATAATATGGTTTTGAGTGGAGAAATCAAGGTATCAGTAATATTAACACCTGCCATTTAATTTTAAAACTCTTGCCATGGGAATTTGACATTATCATAAAAGTTTAGAATATTAAACCTGTACCTTTGACGTCACTTTCAAGAATGTCGGGGCAGATAAGATCTTCATCACACCCTGTTTATTGCATCACGGTAGGTGGGCAAAGTGCAACATTAAACCCGTGGGACGTGGATGGGACTCGGGTACGCTATATAAAAGAAAACCAGCACGTCACTTAGCATATTGTACTCTCGTTAGATTGATCATGTTTAGTTCATTTTACATTTCATTCCCAACAGATTTCCAACCTTATCAACCATGATGAACATTACCAATACCAACGAAAAGATAACCGATGCATTCAACGTTGTAATTATTGAACTACTCAAGTAATCGATTGTTTTCCCGAACTTTTGATTGAAATTTTATCTTACGGAACCGCTTTCGTCGTGCGGTGGATGTAAATAATAATTTAGAATAAAAATAAACAAATTGAATTTCATGTAGGACATAGACGAATTAGTATAAAAACGAACGTTTTTTTAAAACCATTTTGATCGGTTATAGTATTACCAGAAACGTTGACTTCGGGGAGGTAGCAACTTTTCTGGGTATCAATGTGCATCGTTTACTGTTTGAGGTAAGTTATTGTTTTGATTCAACCTTTTTTCCTTGTGTGTCGTTTGCTTTACTTCCAGTTCTTCTCGTGTCTAATAGAAGCAAAGAAATAAACATACACAAATATAACAAAGATTTACTTATACTTAGATGTATTTCAACAAAAATAATGCGAAATTATAATCTTATATTGTTTGAGATTTTGTTACTAATAATCTGGTCTCTTTTAGTTCTCAACTACTCAATTGATATGCTTGCGCAAAAAAAAAAAAAGAGTGATATTTAACCAAAAACCGATAAATCGGTCGGAACCTTTGACCAGGGACTCCTCTCCATGTCCTAAAATAGAACGAAGAAAAATGTTCATCTTTTCAATTGAGCGTCTGAAAGAATTGATATAAAAATTTTGACCGGGTGTCTCCGGTCGCTTGCTTTTGACATTACCCATAGTCATGGCAAGGAGTTGCCAATTTTTGAGAGAAGGTAGTAATGATAATCGACTTATCTTTCATGTCGTTCATAGGACTCGGCGTTAAAGACTAATGTAGATCACACGGTAGCGTGTAGCATATAGGTACGTCTTGTAGGATCGATAAATTACTTGATAGATGTCCATGTTGATGTATATTATGATGAGGGGGAATGCGGTTTATTGTAGAGATTAGGACGTAATACTAATAGATAAAAAAATATCATAAGTTGTAGATAGGTGGTCAAGGAATGGATGTAGCAGGTACGAGGTAGATAGTAAGGGAGGTAAGAGCTAAACAAATTTTTAGGTAAACAAATAAGGTGTATGGTAAGATGTGGAAGTATATGTAAAATTAAGTAAGAGGTATATATATATATATATATATATATCTATATATATATATCTATATATATATAAATATATATATATATATATATATACACACACACACATATATATATATATATATATATACACACACATATATATATATATATATACATACATATATATATATATATATATATATCTATATCTATCTCTCTATATATATATATATATATATAGTGGAACCTCTACATCCAAACGTATATACATCCGATTTTCCAACATCCGAAGTAAAATTTTAGCAAATTTTTTACTATACACCCGAATTTTATTTTGACACACAAAGTAAGCAATTTTCGTCATACGGTTGAATTCGAATTTTTCGACACGCGAAGTACAATTCGAACACGTTCCGACTCTACACCCGAATGTTTTTTTGACACCCGAGGTAAGCAATACTCGTACGCGTAGTCGGTGCTCATAGCGCCTGAAGTGTTTTTTATTTCCGCCGATAGAAGGCAGCACATCGACTTCGGAGGGACGCTCAATTAGCGGGTCTTGGGTCAGTCCTCTGTTCTCGTCGGCTTCTTGCGGTTGTGTTCTGTGCGTTCTGCTATTAACTCTGTTTTAATCGTGATTTTTTCTGTGCATCCTTTAACGGTAATTTACGTAAAGTATGGGTCCTAAAAGTCTCAGTTTTGCCAGTGGTATTGGTAGTGGTGAGAAAAGGAAGAAGGAAATGCTTTCTTTAGAAATTAAGCAGGAAATTATTAAAAAACATGACCGTGGCGTCCGCGTGAGTGAACTTTCTAAACAGTATGGCCGTAATATGTTGACGATCTCGATAATCCTTAAACAGAAGGAAGCTATTAAAGCAGTGAAACCTTCTAAGGGGATCACCATACTTTCCAAACGCCGTACCCCTATCATAGAAGAGATGGAACAACTTCTAATAGTGTGGATTAAGGATAGAGAGATCGTTAGCGACACCATCTCCGAGACCGTTATCTGTGAGAAGGCGCATGCCATCTTTATGGACTAGAAGGAGGAAAGCTCTGGGAATGATGCTGGGGAGAGTTCAACCGAGCCTTCCTCAGATAATTTCAAGGCATCTCGTGGCTAGTTCGAGAAATTTAAGAAACGGTCTGGGATTCATTCAGTTGTTTGCCACGGAGAGGCTGCTAGTTCGGACATAAAGGCTGCAGCTGACTTTGTCAAGAACTTCGAAAAGATCTTGCAGGAAGAAGGCTACGTAGAGCAGCAGGTGTTTAATTGTGATGAAACTGGGCTGTTTTGGAAGAAGATGCCGAGTCGAACCTACATCACTGCCGAAGAGGAGAAATTGCCTGAGCATTAGCCAATGAAGGATCGGTTGACTCTTGTTCGATGTGCCAACGCTAGCGGGGATTTTAAAGTCAAGCCCTTACTGGTTTACCATTCAGAGAACCCTAGCGCCTTTAAAGCACATAACGTCAATAAGGATCAGATTCATGTTTTCTGGCGATCCAACTCGAAGGCCTGGGACACTAGGCAATTCTTTGTGCAATGGGTTAACCAAGTTTTCGGCCCTTCTGTGAAGAAGTATCTTCATGAACAGAAATTGCCTGTAAAGTGCCTGCTATGCCTTGACAATGCACCCGTTCAACACCCCGGACTTGAAGATGATATCTTTGATGAATTCAAGTTCATAAAGGTGCTCTATCTTCCACCGAATACCACCTCTATCCTCCAGCCCATGGACCAGCAAGTCATCTCTAATTTTAAGAAGGTGTACACTAAGTACTTATTTAACACTAGGATGGCCAGCTCCTTTGATACATATAAAATGTCCGAGGTGTCGTTTTCGACACCTTATGATTTTTATTGAAATTTCGCATGAAAAATAATCATATATGGTTAATAAAATAACTCATATGTTTGCAATACATAGTTTATTAAAGAATATTGTTATTACATAACATTTGACATCATTTTGAAGTAGGCTATAACATTCTTTTTACAATCCTGTAGGCCAATTATTTATCAATATCTTAGATTCCACAATCTTTACATGTTACAAACACTACCCTAGTTTCATCCTTTGCACATTTGCCACAAGTAGGTTTTTTGCATACTTGGCAAACAGTAATCGTAGCATTTGAACATTTTCTACCATGACACTTGCGACGTTTCTTAGGTAATGATGAGCTTGTGGAGGGCACATCTGCAAGATTCGGTAAGCTTCTCTTCTGAACATAAGCATGCCTAAGACTTTCAATGAGCTCCAAAATGAACTCCTTCCTACTAATTGTTCTCCCTGATGCTAGTTTGTATATAATCCATGCATTTATAACTGCCATATCCAGTATATTACAAAAACCTCCAAGGGGCTAACGTCTTGTAGCACAACGTGTACTGTACTTTCGGAGCATTTGGTCGACTACGTCTACTCCTACTTTATTAGCATTATAGAAATCAATGACTGCTGGTTTCTTCTTCTCACCTTCCGAAATTGTTGGAGAAACTATGCATTGTTGATAAGAGGCACACATTTTTATTAGCTTTGCATTGATAATTAACAAACATGTATTCACTTTCATCTTGAAAATAGAATTTGGATTCATACTTTTTCCCCTTTTTTTGTAAAGTCATTTCTTTCGACAGATGCTTGCTGTTTCCTCTCACAGTACCGACAATTGAAGTAGCTCTATCTCGCAGTTTCCTTGCAACTTCAAGAGATGTAAAAAAGTTGTCTGTTGTTACATTATAGCCTTTGTTCCTCACAACTTCAGTAAGACTGAGCACAACATGTTCCGCCAAGGGAACCCCTAACCTTGATTCCTTTTCTATGGCTCCTAAGTAGGGGATCAAATTTACAATGTATTTGTTTTCTACCTCTGTAAGGACCCAAAATTTCATTCCAAACTTATCAGGTTTATTTGGCATAAATACAATGAATGGGCACCTGTTTTTCATGGGCAATAGCTGTTCGTCAATTGTCAAACTATATGTTGGTATATAGGCACCTCTGCAATTTTCAACAAATAGGTCAAAAATGTCTCTAATGTGGGTAAATTTGTCACTTTTGATCCTCTCTGACCTTGTGCTTCTATTGTCAAACCTAATGAATCTATGTATTTTCTTGTAATCACTTCTAGACATGGTTTCTCCGAATATTTTTGGTCCATAGGTTTTATTCCACAAAAAATCTGCACTGTGAGCTTTTCCGTACACTCCCCTTGCATATGTCAAAGCAATGTAGGCCTCAAACTTTTGTAAGGATAACACCCAGCTTTCATCGTGATTTTTTCCTTCACTGATTGTCCATTTATGAATTTTCCTTGTCATAGTTTCATCAATGAAGATTCTCCAAGCAGAATATGGGGATTCTGCAGCTACATTTTTCACAGTTTTTGAAATACCAGAAGTAGCTTTGAATACCTGACTTTGGCTATATCTTCCTTTCTGAGATGATGATAAAGGTTCCCAGGCAATCCCATGCCGTGTAATGATGGCATTTCTATCTGTAGAAGTGCTTGCTTGTATATCTGATGAGGTACTTGCTTGTCTAGTGGATTCGTCTTCACTATCTTGATAGTCATCAGAATCTGATGAGCTTGAAGAAAGTTCTTTTTGTGGTAAAAACTCATTTTCACTACCATCACTACCATCACTTGAAACTTCATCTTCTGATTGGAAGATAATATTCAATGCTTCTTCTACAGTATAGAAACTTTATTTCCCTTACACCGTGAAGCAGCCATCTCTAATATATTCAGTATGACTACCACTAAGCTAATATGAATGATGAGTGCTTAGTAACTGTTTCCTTTGCCAAGGATCACGAAACACAGAATTCTCAAGGATATTCAAGTCAGGAATAACAAGTCTGAAAAGAAATTCACAAATATATAGTATACCTCATACTGAAAGAAAGTCATTATATAGATATGTGTGTGTGTGTGTGTGTGTGTGTAAATAGATAGATATATAGATAGGGGACACAAACACAAATATTATTGCTTGTGAGGAGTTTTTAAATGAATTTACCATATAAATAGCCTAGGTGTCAAAAACGACACCTTGGCCATTTAAGGTAAATCCTCAAATGTTACCCCCAAAGATTTAAGAATTTCGAACTATATAACAAGAAATATTGTCCTAATACGATTTGCAAAAGCCCCCTTGAAGGAAAATTTGGTGTTTGAAAAAAACATATAATATATCTTTTTTGGTGTTTCTTTAAGAGGATTCACGTCATCGAGATGTAAACAGACGTGCAATCTAAAGGTTTAAAGGCCACTCATGAAAGGTAGTGGCAAGAGAAACTGACACTGCCCCATCAAGAAGGCCTATGCCCTACTTAGAGACTTACCTATTGAATATGATATGCGGTCAAGGCCCCTCTCGACACAAGCTAGGAACATAAAGGGCTAGACAATGGTTTCTGAAGACCCAGCAAATAGACGCAAAGGCTTCCCCAAACACCCCATCCTTAGCTCACAAAGACAGAAAGGTTGCAGAGACTAAAGAAACTAACGATATTAGGCGGAACTCGAACCCCAGCATGGCAATCACCAGACAAGAACGCTACCACTAGGCCACCATAACGCTAGGAGATAACAATATGCAAACAAACAAACGGCGTCGTTTGCAGTTTACCAATCCAATGTGAATGTTGGTGTTTCAGTAACTTGGTTTCTTTTCGGTTATTCATATATTCCTTTTTCAGTTAGTATGAACTGCTCACCAAAAAAAAAAAAAAACCGGAAATGCAAAGAGAAAATTCAACAAGAACATATAATTTTTCCTTTTGCTTTGAGAGAAACTAGACGGTGTTACAGAGTACATTAACTATTGCATTGTTTTTCGATTGGATAAAATCTGTTAATTAGTGCATCGTTGATTCCAGTTATACTTATTTAAATAAACTTTGGATTTTGTTTGTCAATTCCTTCAGAGAGAGAGAGAGAGAGAGAGAGAGAGAGAGAGAGACAGACAGACAGACAGACAGATAAGTAATAAG
>NC_090729.1:42814725-42817225 GCF_036898095.1 Palaemon carinicauda
TGGCAACCGCAGTTAAATACCCAATATACCAATAACTACGTCGTATCTGACAAAAACAAAGTCACACAGGGGTAGCCAGATCATCTAGACATACTTTCCAACACTAAAAAAGCAAAAGTTTTACGACACTATTTGGCAATATCTTACGGAAAAATGACTTGGCAAAAAAATGAAAAAAAATGAAAAAGTGGCACTCGCGGTAAAATGCCCAACATTCTAATATACGGCATCTCAGATAAAAAAAAAGACATGCACGTGTTAGCCCAACCATCAAAGCACACTTTCTAACACATAAACATGAAAAAAAATCAATAATATACGGCAATTCCTTACTACGTAGTAAATTTTTACAAATATTGAAAAAAAAACAGAAATTGGCAACCGCAGTTAAATACCCAATATACTAATAACTACGTCGTATCTGACAAAAACAAAGACACGCATGGGTAGCCAGATCATCTAGACACACTTTCCAACACTAAAAAAGCAAAAGTTTTACGACACTATTTGGCAATATCTTACGGAAAAATGACTTGGCAAAAAAATGAAAAAAAAAAAATGAAAAAGGAGCACTCGCGGTAAAATGGTCCTCGTGGTGATGAACGACATTTTAACTAAAAAAAAAAATCATGCACATGGTAGCCAAACAATCCACCAAGACTTTCCACAACTGATAACCTATACAAGTTGCACCATTCTATGACAATTTCATAATACGTAATATCTTTGATAATTATGCAAATTACCTTAGAAGGGTAAACTCGGTCGCGCTCGACCCCGACGCATCTCAGAAATCAGGGAAGGAGTACAGCTACAGCAATGCACATCTGGACACTACTAGAGCGTGTAGGGGAGACACCTACTGCAGGTTGATCACCCACAAATTCAGTCACGGGGGTGAGTCACGTGAGAAAAACCTGTTTTTTTTTTTTTTGACGCTCGGGGTCGCGGACGACCCACCGTACCGTTCCAGGGTTAATGCTGGAATTTACCATATTATCAATTATCTTCTTTGGTTAGGTAACATGAGAGCTAACACGCTATTTCAGATAGGCGGTTTGGCTTACTTTTCGACGCCCGAACAAGCTGCTCAGGTATTTAATTTTATTAGGTTAACGACATATATAAAGCTGCTTGACCTTTCGATTGTGTACCTTTGGTCCTGTGGTGTTAGTAGATCACCTAGCTTCATAAGCTATTCTGTTCATACTGCGGCGAATTCTTCGGTGTTATCTGTGGGAAACTGTACAGGATTTAAGGCAGCCGGCAGTTCAGTACTGTAATAACGATGAAATTACGTCACGGCTACTGACCAAGGAATAGATAATATGGTTTTGAGTGGAGAAATCAAGGTATCAGTAATATTAACACCTGCCATTTAATTTTAAAACTCTTGGCATGGGAATTTGACATTATCATAAACGTTTAGAATATTAAACCTGTACCTTTGACGTCACTTTCAAGAATGTTGGGGCAGATAAGATCTTCATCACACCCTGTTTATTGCATCACGGTATGTGGGCAAAGTGCAACCTTAAACCCGTGGGGCGTGGATGGGACTCGGGTACGCTATATAAAAGAAAACCAGCACGTCACTTAGCATATTGTACTCTCGTTAGATTGATCATGTTTAATTCATTTTACATTTCATTCCCAACAGATTTCCAACCTTATCAACCATGATGAACATTACCAATACCAACGAAAAGATAACCGATGCATTCAACGTTGTAATTATTGAACTATTAAAGTAATCGATTGTTTTCCCGAACTTTTGATTGAAATTTTAGCTTACGAAACCGCTTTCGTCGTGCGGTGGATGTAAATAATAATTTAGAATAAAAATAAACAAATTGAATTTCATGTAGGACATAGACGAATTAGTATAAAAACGAACGTTTTTTTAGGCCATTTTGATCAGTTATAGTATTACCAGAAACGTTGACTTCGGGGAGGTAGCAACTTTTCTGGGTATCAATGTGCATCGTTTACTGTTTGAGGTAAGTTACTGTTTTGATTCAACCTTTTTTCCTTGTGTGTCGTTTGCTTTACTTCTAGTTCTTCTCGTGTCTAATAGAAGCAAAGAAATAAACATACACAAATATAACAAAGATTTAGTTATACTTAGATGTATTTCAACAAAAATAATGCCAAATTATAATCTTATATATTTTGAGATTTTGTTACTAATAATCTGGTCTCTTAGTTCTCAACTACTCAATTATTATGCTTGCGCAAAAAAAAAAAAGTGTGATATTTAACCAAAAACCGATAAATCGGTCGGAACCTTTGACCAGGGACGCCTCTCCATGTCCTAAAATAGAACGAAGAAAAATGTTCATCTTTTCAATTGAGCGTCTGAAAGAATTGATATAAAAATTTTGACCGGGTATCACCGGTCGCTTGCTTTTGACATTACCCATAGTCATGGCAAGGAGTTGCCAATTTTTGAGAGAAGGTAGTAATGATAATCGACTTATCCTTTCATGTCATTCATAGG
>NC_090729.1:42818916-42821416 GCF_036898095.1 Palaemon carinicauda
TAGATATACATATATGTATATATATATATATATATATATATATATAGAGAGAGAGAGAGAGAGAGAGAGAGAGAGAGAGAGAGAGAGAGAGAGAGAGAGAGAGAGAGAGAGAGAGAGAGAGAGAGCCTTACCTTATTGCCTTATTTTTTTTTGGGGTTCCCCCAGGTCCCTCAGTGTGAGGCACCTCGTATATCCACCAGAGAGTTGCTAATGCATCGTACGGTGTATTTTGCATCTTCCAGTTTTGGATGGTCTGGGATGCATCTTAGGTATTTATCGAGCTTATTCTTAAACACATCTACGCTCACTCCTGATATGTTTCTTAGATGAGCTGGCAGCACATTAAATAGTCGCTGCATTATCGATGCTGGTGCGTAGTGGATTAATGTCCTGTGCGCCTTTCTTAGTTTACCTGGTATAATTTTTGGCGCTATTAATCTACCTCGGCTTGCTCTTTCTGATATTTTTAGCTCCATGATGTTTTCAGTAATTCCTTCTATTTGCTTCCATGCTTGTATTATCATATAGCGTTCTCTTCTCCTTTGTAGACTGTATAGTTTTAAAAATTTCAGTCTTTCCCAGTAGTCAAGGTCCTTAACTTCTTCTATTCTAGCAGTATAGGACCTTTGTACACTCTCTATTTGCGCAATATCCTTTTGGTAGTGTGGGTACCATATCACATTGCAGTACTCGAGTGTACTACGTACATAAATTTTGTAAAGCATAATCATGTGTTCAGCTTTCCTTGTTTTAAAGTGTCTGAATAACATTCCCATTTTTGCTTCACATTTAGCCAACAGTGTTGCTATTTGGTCGTTGCATAACATATTCCTATTTAACATTACACCAAGGTCTTTAATTGCTTCCTTGTTTGTGATTGTCTCATTATTAGGTCCCTTGTATGCATATACCATTCCTTCTCTGTTTCCATAATTTATTGATTCGAATTTATCGGAGTTAAATACCATCTTATTTATCTCCGCCCATTCATATATTTTGTTTAGATCTCTTTGTAGTGAGTTCCTATCTTCATCACAAGTAATTTCTCTACTTATTCTTGTGTCATCGGCGAAACTTCTCACTATGGAGTTTTCAACATCACAGTCTATGTCTGAGATCATAATAACAAACAGCAGTGCAGCTAATACCGTACCTTTTGGCACACCAGATATTACCTGGGCTTCATCTGATTTCTCGTCATTTGCAACCACTATCTGTTTTCTGTTTTGCAGGAATTCTTTTACCCATTTTCCTATCTTTCCCACAATATTATGCTTTTTCATTTTTTTCTCCACTATGTTATGGTCTACCTCGTCAAAGGCTTTTGCAAAATCTAGATAGATCACATCTGTGTCTTTTTCATTTATCATATTTTTGTATATGTTTTCATAGTGTGCTATCAGTTGGGTCTGTGTACTTTTTCCAGGCACGAAACCGTGTTGACCCATATTAAACAAATTATTTTTAACCAAATGGTTCATTATTTTCTTTTTTATTACCCTCTCATACACTTTCATAATATGTGATGTTAGACTAACAGGTCTATAATTGCTTGCCTCTAGTCTTGATCCACTTTTGAAGATAGGGGTTATATAAGCTAATTTATGTTTAACATATATCTCGCTCATATCTACACTTTGTCTTAGCAGTATTGCAAGCGGCTTCGCGATAGTGTTTGCAGTTTTTTTTAACAAAATCGCTGGAACTCCATCTGGTCCGGCTGCCGATCCATTTTTAATTTCGTTTATAGCCGTGACAATATCTGCTTCATTAATATCTCTATCCGTTAGATATTCAACATTTTCTTCTCTCATTTCTGTTTCATTATTCTCATTCGCAATTCTTGGTGTGAACTCACTCTTATATTTTTCTGCTAATATGTTGCATATTTCCTTTTTTTCATTCGTTAGCCGTCCTTCAATTCTTAGAGGGCCTATTTCTAAACTCCCTTTATTCATCTTTTTTGCATAGGAGTAAAGTACTTTGGGGTTTCTTTTTTATATTTTGAAGTGTCCTTTCTTCTAAGTCCCTTTTTTCATTTTCTTTCGACTGTATAATCTTTTGTTCTGCATTTTCTATCTTACACTTTATTTCCCTCATTTTCCACACATTTTTTTCTTTTGCAAGATTTTTCTTCCACTTTCTAATTTTCTGAAATAATATCCTTCTGTCTCTTGGTATGCATGTCTTTTGTTTATTGTTTTTTTTTCGGTACATATTTTTCAACAATTTTCTCCAGTATATTGTACAGTATGTCCGTATTTACCTGTATATTATCACTTACAAATACATTTTTCCATTCTTTATTCAGTTCTTCATTTATTTCTAACCATTTTATATTCTTACTGTAAAAATTATATTTTCCATATCCTTCCCAAAGTTTTGTGCTTTTATTAATTATGCGATCACTTGCTTTGGAATGGACTATCAATTCTATGACATTGTGGTCTGAAATTCCCGTGTTATACACTATTATTTCTTTAACATATTTCACCTCATT
>NC_090729.1:42828916-42838916 GCF_036898095.1 Palaemon carinicauda
TGTAGTCCCAAACTACAACCCTTATGGCCGTGCCTGAATATTATTCAGACATGGCTGACCTGGAGTTTGGTTTCTGCCTATCCCCTTAACCTTTGGTTGTGGTTATACCAGCAGGTTTTGGGATTTGGTCAGAATCTCAGAGTATTTAGTCTTATGTCGTTGACCTTTCGACAGGGTGAGTTGATTGAGGGTTACCTTTACTCCCCTGCCGACTAGGTTACCGACAATGGAGGTTAGCCCTCCATAGTCGCTTTGGTTTTGGTAGTATACCATTTCTCCTTGCGACTAAAGACTTGTCCTGTGCCACAGTTCCTTGGACTGAAAGTAATCCCTTTTAGCCTAAGATAACGGGGCACTGGAATCCAGTTTCTCTTTGTGGGAGGAGGCGCAGTGTCACCCCCTCCCCTTACTGTGTCGGCAGTCTCTGGGTTGGAGAACTGAGTCTCTCCTAGTACCCGGATTCTGTCGATACCTTACAGAAACAGAGTTCCTTTTATAGGTGCTAGGACTGTCAAGTTTGACAGTTCCTTTCACAATTGTTACAGGACCCTTTTCCCTTTCCCCTCACCCCTTTTTAATGGTTTATTCATTGCCTCTTAGGCTGACATCCTGCATTCTTTCCTTAACGGTAGAGTGCTGGATGCAGCCAGACTACCTCTCTCATCCGGGCTGACGACAGGGCATACTGCCGCCTGCCGGCCTGGCCGGCAACCAAGATGGCTGCCGATAGTCCTGCTGACAGTCATGGACTGTCGGCAGCTGCCGACTTTACCGGCCGGCGGTTGTCGGCATGATAGCCCTTTTTGCCTGCCTGGCCGGCGGCTGCCGACGTGGCCGGCGGTTGTCGGCATGATAGCCCCTTTTGCCGGCCTGGACGGCAACCAAAATAGCTGCCGACAATCATGGACTGTCACCAGTTGCCGGCCCGGACGGCAGTGGCGCCCATGACGGCTGTGAGGGGTTAGTCCCTTCTGTCCCCGAGGTTCTCAGTCCTCCCTTGGACTGTAGCTTTGGGTGCTGTTGCCTGTATGCTGTCGGCAGGGCCGGCAACGCGGTGCGCCGACTGTATCAGTACTGTCTGCGGGTTGCTGGCAACAGTACTATAGCTATATAGAAGCCTGAATGTTACAGTCTCCCCTTCTATTAGAACCTCCTTTCGGTAAAAAGGTAGTCTATTAGACTTTTCTTTCTTAATTACTGTATATAGTTACAGTAAAGGATAGCCCTTTTTTCCATACTGTCTCTCTCTCTGTCTCGCTAGGCCTGCAAGGTATGCAGACATATCGTAGCCAGACCGGCAACATGCCGGATATACTGCTGTATAGGTAATACAGATAGCCAGTATATCTCAGTATAGAATATACTGTAGTGTGACGGAGCCGAGAGAGAAGGGTTGTGAACTCAAAGGCAGATTGGAAACGACTGAGTTCACAACCCTTCTCTCTCGGCTCTGTCACATTGGTGACCCCGGAGTGACTCGCTCCTCCCGCCTCCCCCACCCTCCACCCC
Source organism: Palaemon carinicauda (assembly GCF_036898095.1). Lineage (NCBI taxonomy): Eukaryota > Metazoa > Arthropoda > Malacostraca > Decapoda > Palaemonidae > Palaemon > Palaemon carinicauda. The sequence goes on from NC_090729.1 coordinate 42,830,426, forward strand.
TCACCGTTACTATGACGCTGTCAACGCATACCTTCTGCAGCAGTACTCACCGTCGCCAGCCGCCCGTATAGCAACGCCTTTTCAGCTCTCTCAACAACCGTTGGGAGACCAAAGGGCTTCGCTCACCCTCGGGAAAATGACCAGTATCACTCGCCTGCAACCTGCCGCAGACAGCTCTCTTCGTGAGGTGAACCTACTTTGTGCCCCTATGGACAGCCACTTCATGACCTTCAAAACCTCCATCGAGGTTTCCACTCGTGACGAAGAGGACACCTATTCAACTTCAACCGAAGCTGACGTGAATTCTATAGGACATACACGCCTATGAATGCCGTAGGACATACACGCCTATGAACGCCGTAGGCCTATGAATGCCGTAGGATATACTCGCCTATGAATGCCGTAGGACACACACGCCTATGAATGCCGTAGGCCTATGAATGCCGTAGGACACACACGCCTATGAATGCCGTAGGACACACACGCCTATGAATGCCGTAGGACACACTCGCCTACCCCGTGACGAGCCGGAGCGGCAACACACCCAACCATCATTCATCACTTGCTCGCACCGCAACCAACGACTTCTACAGCCACTCACTGCTGCTCATCGGCGCAGTTGTTACTACTACCTCTCCAGATTCAGGGCACCTATTCCAATCGGCCTTTGACTAAACTCCTCTCTCCGGGCCCGTCACATTGGTGACCCCGGAGTGACTCGCTCCTCCCGCCTCCCCATCCCCCCTACACCTCTCACTGTTACTATGACGCCGTCAACGCATACCTTCTGCAGCAGTACTCGCCGTCGCCAGCCGCCCGTATAGCAACGTCTTTTCAGCTCTCTCAACAACCGTTGGGGGACCAAAGGGCTTCGCTCACCCTCGGGAAAATGACCAGTATCACTCGCCTGCAACCTGCCGCGGACGGCTCTCCTCGTGAGGTGAACCTACTTCGTGCCTTTATGGACAGCAACTTCATGATCATCAAAACCTCCATCAACGCCTCCACTCGTGACGAAGAGGACACCTATTCAACTTCAACCGAAGTTGACGTGAATGCTGTAGGACATACACCCCTATGAATGCCGTAGGACATACCCGCCTATGAATGCCGTAGGACACGCCTATGAATGCCGTAGGACACACTCGCCTATGAATGCCGTAGGACACGCCTATGAATGCGGTAGGACACACTCGCCTACCCCGTGACGAGCCGGAGCGGCAACACAGCCACCCCTCATCCACCACTTGCTCGCACCCCAACCATCGACTTCTACAGCCACTCACTGCTGCTAATCGGCGCAGTTTTTACGGTTTTTACTACTACCTCTCCAGATTCAGGGCACCTATTTAACATGTTCAGTATGTCATTTTTAGAGGGGAAGCCATGTACCAACCGTGTGTCACACAATTGTACATAATTCCTATTGTATATATTATGCTTGTATCTGCGCTCTTCCCTCGCACTAAAAAGAACCTGAATGATCATGTCTCCGGTTTTCCTCTGAACTTAGTCTGTCTCTCGAACATGCCATGTCCTGTTGCCTTGCCATTTTGTATATAAAGAAGAGTGTTCCTTAATATATAACTCAGTCGTTTCCAATCTGCCTTTGATTTCACAACTCCGCACACGGCTCTGTCACAGTAGATAGAAAACTACTATATATATTATACTAGTGGTTTTTTCCAATATATTTTGGATATCTAATTCGGGCAATTGCTGAGCCTAATCCTATATTGAATGAATATGATTTCTTCAATATCCTGATTAGAAATCAGTTTTAGGATTATCCTGCAATATTAAATATTTCAGGCATGAGTAATACACTCTTATCCTGTAAAGGGTACAGCCCCTTTTTCTTTGAGTCTCCCTGATCAGGAATTTCTATGATTTAATATAGTAGGAAGACTACAGCAAATGACCCGAGTAGGATGTTCATTTATGTCTTTATTTGTCTGTTCCATCTAGTGCTAGATGGACCCTGCTGTCATATGCTGCCTTGTAGGCAGCATAATGATAAGACTGCATGACATAGGTACAGTAGTCGATATTTTGCAATTTACACCTTTGCAGTTTAGAAACTACAGTACCATGTTACAGTAGTTTTTCCCTGGGTATCCTCCAGCGAGTGTTCTGCTGATACCGTTTATATATTGAAGGAATAATTTCTTCAATAGTCTGATTTGATATCAGTCATCCTGACCCCACAGTATTAACAATTTTGGGATAGTTAATTGATACTTCTCTACCCCTAAGGGTAAGTAACCCTTCTACTTGGATTTTCTCACAGAGAAAGCTCCATGTAAGTTAATACTGAGGGGAGGTAGCAGCATTTGGTCGCAGAGGTATACAGGTATGTATCTCCTACTATCCCTTTATAGCTTCCATCCTAAGCTATTCTGTTGTAGATGACATTTACATGTTGATTATTAAGTAATAATCCATTATATACTCATTTGGTTTTCCTTTCTTTACAGATGGAACACCAGATACCTTGTACGGCAGTCCACTGCAGAGCCAAGGGTAAGGACCTTTACGGTCATAATACTTGCAGGTTATATGCCCCTTGCAATATTATTTCCGGATCCCTACATTAATGGAACCCGCAGGGTTGCAATATATGTTGGACATTGATGTCTGAAGGTTTTGATAATCCCAAGTCTACAGAGACTAAGGATGTAGCACAGTATAAATTACGTAACTGGGTGAGAGGCTTCCAAAAGATCTCTCCGGGACCTTTCCTACCTAATGATAGGATGCGTAAGCTATTATTTCCAGAGCTAAGGGAGGAAATAGTAGTGCCTCAGGAGTCAACTACGTTCCCTGATGGCGAGAAAACCTTTGGGATCGAGGACAAGAAGTGCCCTAAGGTAGAAGAGAAATATGTTGTATCGGACTTTCCTCCGCCTTTGCTGGCTAAAGAGCCATCGATGTCAACATCATCGTCTTCTACCCCTCTTTGGGATAATGTGGTACAATTATGTATCCAACTGAAGAATCAGATAGGGAGCTTTAGTAAACAAAGCAAAAAGCGGGAAGTAAAACACAAGATAAAACCTCGTAAAGCTCCTCTTGTTACTTCCCACGGGTCAGTTAAACGACCCATGAATCATGACCTTCCTTCATGCTCCTTGACCAATCCCTGGAGGTTTGCGGAGCTGATGTCGATTTAAAATGGCAATATCTGAATTTCAGAGAAAATAAGTACTGTTCCCTTGGACAAAATCCAATTTTGGCCAAGCTCTGAGGTTTTCCCTAATTGTTGGGTTCGACTGAGGTTCGAATCAAAGACAAGGAAAAGAACGGAACAAAAGGAGGTCATGATTCTTCATCATGATAAGGCACAGACTATCCTTTCAGATAATCTGAAGAAAGCGGGTTATTCAGAGACGACGGTTTTCTCACTGAATAACATACACTCTTCCTTTCTTGCTCCTGCTTCACTCTCCTTCCCTTTTATGGGGAAGGCATTTACTTCCGTTACCAAAGCTGTAGAGGCGGGTGAGTCATGTCCCACACTTGATGAGTGCAAGCCTTTGTCACCAGCTTTTCCCGGACAGGAAAAGGATTGGAAGGAAGTCCATTTTACATTTTCAGTAGGAAAATTAGACAAGGATGTCGCAAGCCGACAAGTTAATGTATGTCTCCCTAAATTGTCCGATTTGCTCTTGTTTAATGAGCACGAGTCAAAGGAGAGACTGGCGACATCCCTTTCTCTACAAAACTACATAGTGTTGTGTTCAACTTACGAGAACACCCCAGACATGCTCATGGTCGTAGCCAAAATGCATATGGCTACATTGGTAAAGGACCTTTACGCCTTTGTGAAGGCTAGGAGAGCATGTAGAGAGTTTGTGTTTGCTGCTGCAACGGTGAAACACGAAACAAGGAAGCTAATATCTTCCAACATTTGGGGTAAAGACCTCTGCGCACAAGAGGTCATTAAGGAAGTAATTAAGAATGCCGCCATGGAAAACATAAGTCTTCCCCAAAAAATGGGGCATTCCCTCAAAGAGAAAATCTTCTGTGGTTGTGGGTCCCCAACCTAAAAAGAAGATCGAAAATACTGGAAACATCTGGGCTGCTCAACAACAGCCCATTATTCTAGTGACCAAGATGCTACAGGCAGATGGTCAAAAGTCTAAACCTACTGGTAGTTCGAAGCATAAAGACGCTTCGGCTAGGAGTATCATTCCCTCAGGATCGCAGGACCTTCGATCCTTCGGTCCAGAGCCTATTCAAGATGAGCCATTGATGGGGAACAGAAATGTCCCTACTATTATCTCCTTACCTTCTCCTACACTTCAAAACCCTCTTGGAGGGGTATACCTGAGAGCTATAGAGCATACAGGTAGTAAGAAGGCTACGGCTCATCGAGTCCCAGGGAAGGCTATTTTGTGTTCACAAGAAGGACTCAAGAAGTCTCTGAGCCATTCTGAACCTGTCACTACTCAACAAGTTCATAATAATCTGCAAGTTCTGAATGTTAATCCTTCTGAACATATGGACCTTGTTCCAACTAATGGTGTTCGTAGTCTTGTTAGACCTGAAAGGTGTCCTCTGGAGCCTTCCAGTCAACCACCCTCCTTCCTCCTGCCTAGGATTCATGTCACGGAGAGTAACATTCATCCTGGAACAGATACGTATCACAGTCCTAAGTATCTTCATAGTGATGACCCGGTTCCTGGGACATCTCAGATGCAAGATATGCTTCTAGAAGTCTCGACTTTCTCCAGCTCTAGGGTTTCGATGGCTAAAAAAACCATCGAAGCCCTCAGTCACATTAGCCCCCTTTTCCTTTGGGAAGTTAAAAGGAGCTCGCGAGGTCTGTCAGCAGATGCAGCTAATCGATCAGATTCCCAAAAGGCCAACAAGGATGAGTGCTAGACTTTCCCCAGTTCGCAATAGTGACAGACCTAGTGCAAAGTGCACATCGGAAAGATGCGTTAAGAACCTGGAGAAAAAATGCATCAAACGCATGAAGAGATAAAAAAAAGACTGAGATCGGTCCCTCTTTAATCGCTTCTTTAACAAAAGTTAAAACACGAAAGTCCCAGGACTCTGCTGGTCCTTTCGTGGGCGGGAAAGCACCCTCCACACTGATCAGACTCCCTACCTCTGAGCTGGTACACCGAAGTAATATTAAGACGTCACAGTCGAACGTCTCGTACAGTCTTAGTAATGTTTCCCATCCCTTTCCTAAAGGGATGGCACCTAACAGCAGTTCATTTACATTTGATCCACGATGTGACGGTGGATACTCTATCTCGGTCCAAGGCGATAGATTTGGAATGGTCCATGGACGCAGACATATTCCCTCCCAAATGGGAACAAGTCCCGGAACTGCAGTTCGACCTCTTCATCACGAGCGTCTTCAAGAAACTACCTCGCTAAATAGCCCCATACGAGGTTCCTCTAATGGGTCTGATAGACTAGATGAGGCCGGTCCTAGCTCCGATCCTAAGTATATTTCCGAAGGTTCAGAAATTAACTGCCTTCGGTTTATCACAGAGAACCCAAACCCTTCATTTCATGAATTTCTTGCTCTAGCGGTTAGAAAAAGGTTTGGGATCTCAGAAGGCAATATAGGATTCTTAGAAGAATACAAGGGTAAGTCTACTAAAAGACAATATGAGTCTTCCTGGAAGAAGTGGGTGGAGTTTGTTAAATCAAAAGGACCGAAAGAAATTTCTATGAACTTCTGTCTGTCCTTCTTTGTCCACCTTCATAGCCAGGGGTTGGCGGCCAATACGATAAATACGTGCAAATCGGCCTTGACTAAACCTCTCCTATATGCCTTCCAAGTGGATCTGGCAAATGAAATCTTTAACAAGATTCCGAAAGCATGTGCTAGACTTAGACCTGCAGCACCACCAAAGCCAATCTCTTGGTCTTTGGACAAGGTCTTACATTATGCCTCATCGGTGAACAATGAAGATTGTTCTCTTAAGGACCTAACCCAAAAGGTTATTTTCCTGTTCGCAATAGCCTCTGGGGCTAGAGTTAGTGAAATAGTGGCTCTATCGAGAGATGAGGGCCACATCCAGTTCACAGATTTAGGAGAACTCAATCTCTTCCCTGATCCATCATTTCTCGCTAAAAACGAGCTACCCACTAAGAGGTGGGGTCCCTGGAGAATCTGTCCTCTGAAGGAAGATGTCTCTCTATGTCCTGTAGAGTGTCTAAAGGTCTATCTTCGTAGAACTTCAGACTTCAGGGGAGGTCAGCTCTTTAGAGGAGAAACTTCGGGATCAAATTTATCTTTATATCAACTAAGGGCGAAGCTCACCTACTTTATTCGTAAAGCGGATCCAGACAGTACTCCCGCAGGTCATGATCCGAGAAAGATTGCTTCATCACTGAACTTTTTTCAGTACATGGACTTTGAGCGTCTTCGTTCATACACTGGATGGAAATCATCCAGGGTGTTTTACAAACACTATGCAAAACAAGTGCATGAACTGAAACACTTTGTAGTGGCGGCAGGTAGTGTTCTAAAACCTGCCCCCTGATTTTTTTTTATACATTTTTTGGTTTGAGTCTTCACTTGTCCTCGGACATGTTCTGGATAGGAATCATCCAGGATGTTCTACAAACACTATGCTTTGCTAGTCCATGATCTGAAGCAATATGTGGTGACGTCAGGTAATTTATTTACTCTGCCGTTTATTCTACGATGAACAGATAATTGACTGGGACTGTCAATTAAGGGGAGAGGAAGTCATCCTTTTTAAGTATGCCTTCTTTTATTTATGTGTTACCATGGTAGCACTAGCTCTGTTCTAAAATCCCAGGTGTGGAATTATACAGATAGCTCTAGTGCCGGTGTACGAAGTACATAGGGCAGTTAATGGTAACCAGTACAGGTTTTATGAAGAGCGGTTATCTTTTACTTTCTCTTCAATCTAGAGTGGCATTTCTTGACTTCATTTCTTCAAGAAAGAAATACGATTCCTGTACTTGTTCCAGGTATAATCCCATTGTCAAACTACATTCGTTTTGCTAACTATCTCTTGTAGTCATTTATTTAGAATAAATGTCTATTTGTATGTAGTGCGTCCATCTTCGCCAGACAATTGTATCTATACATGCCAGGCTTTTTATTTGCTCAGAATGCATCCTTCACATCTGTATGCATCTAAGGTTAGACATAAGAGACACTGATGTCTTTTTGACCAATTATACAACTTGAGACTATTTGTATATTCGGTGGATACTTAAGTTTGGTCATACTATTTATGTTAACCTTGAAACCCCTTTTCAACTGTCTAGATCAGTGTTTCTCAACGTGGGCCATATGGCCCCCTTGGGGGCCATGAGAATTTTTCAGGGGCCACAAGACAAAATTGGAAAAATGGGGGGCCATGGGGGGGCCACAGAAAATTCAGGACCCACAAAATATATAAATGTGTAATATTTTGAAAAAAATCATTATTATGCTTCGAATATTCTGTTTATCATGCTTGACTTTAGTTTAAACATCATTCAATTCAATATACAGTACCAGGTAATTTTTGCAGACAGTGAAATATGTGCCTGCTATGTATGACCTCACTCTCAAATGAAAGTATGCGTCCCAGCAAACTGAAAAAGCATCTGGAGACTGCACATAAAGACAAGAAAGACAAGCCGCTAGATTTCTTCAAAAAATTACTTGATGAGTTCCAAGGAAGGATGACAGTGAATCATATGTTTACCCAAAAAGTGGCAAAAGTAGATAGAGGGATGTTGGCTTCTTACAAGATAGCAAATTTGATTGCAAAAGCAGGTAAGCCTCATACTATCGATGAATCTCTGATCATGCCGTCTGTGGCTGTAGTGCTTTCAACAGTCATGAATCAGAGTCCACAAGAGGTAACTAGTGTTATTCCTCTGAGCAACTCCTCAGTATCACGCCGCATTGATGAGATGGCAGCTGATGTTGAAAGCCAATTAGTCTCAAAACTGCAGGTGAATGAATTCTCGCTTCATCTCGACGAATCAACTTTACCTGATAATTTTGCTCTTCTGGTGGTATTTGTCTGGTTTCTTGATGTTCATGAAATATGTCAAGAAATGCTTTTTGCATTGAAATTAACGAATGACACTAAAGGTAAATCCATCTTCAAAAAACTTGAGGTCTATTTTGAGGGGAATAACATTACACTCAAGAACATTGTGGCTTGTGCAACAGATGGCGCTGCTGTTATGATTGGAAGGTATCAGGGATTCAGTGCTTACAGTTTCCTTCCTTAGCAGTTATATCCACCAAACTGCTTGATGATGACCTAGCAGTGAATGTTGACCATCTGAAGCAGTTGCATAATGATATGGAAACTCACTTCTCTGACCTACTGCAAATGACTGTGCCACACTGGTTTGTGGATCCCTTCATTGTTGATGTATCTGAAGTTGATGTCACCCTACAAGAATGTCTCATTGAACTTCAGAATAACACAACAGCTCAAGCAAGGTTCAAGCATGGAGGACACCAGAAGCTGTGGATGAATCA
>NC_090729.1:42843916-42848916 GCF_036898095.1 Palaemon carinicauda
AGTTATTGGACGGTTTATTTCCATGAATAGTCTACTTATAATTCCAAAAGTTCCAGTGGGATAGAAAGCACAAGTAATTATTGATAAAAGCACAAATAAACCTCGTCATGAAAGACCACAAAACAGATAAAAAATAGCTGGAAAGTGGACTCATGCAGAAATAATATTTCAAAGTCGATTCTTATTCTTTATTTCTAACTTATTTACTTGTCTCTGGTGGTTCCCCTTCCAAATGTAATCAAAGTGATCTTCCCTTACCTGTACTCATTCCTATTTTTATATTTCCACCCAATTGCATTTGCCTCCCCTCTTCATTTTCTCTTACTCATCTTCCCATTTTTTTGCCTGATTATACCAACCTTCATTATTTTCACATTCACCATCATTTATATTTTTTTTACGAACAAGATTTTCAGTTTAATCCTATTATCTTTTTAGGAAATATTTATCAATTATAAGATTTCAGCGAAAAAAAAAATAATGTTCTTAAGTACAGTTTCTTTCGTGTAAAATGGTATCGAACTATAAAAATCATTTGATTAACACCAAGGAAGGATTTGGTATTTATCACCCTCTTCTATATATGTATATATTTGTACATTTTTACACCTAATATAAGAAAATATATATTTCAATTGTTTATAGGGTAAGAAATAAAATGATTTTATATTTAATTTCAATACGTTGGGATGTTATCCATTGAGCTATTATCATTCATCCACTGTAACGTCTTATTGGACCATCTAGGCCTGTTAGTATAAAATATATGGAAGAATTATTTACCCTTAGAAAATTACGGTAAAAAAATCGTAAACCGATTTCAAACACTGTTGTTTTAGGATTCCAAATATTAATCGATGATATATTCGAAAATGAATAATAATTCAGTCTTATGCTAAATATATAAAAAAAAAACTCATAAAAATATATGTTAAGGTATTTAGATGGCATAATGCACAAACAAAGAAACATTTCATATAATATTCAGTTCCTGCCTCCCAGGGTGAAAAACAGAATTTATAAGGTCTAATCCTCACGTCCATATCTTTGATTTCTGTTATGATTTGAAAAATATCAACTTTCCTTTTTTTATGATAAGAAAAATTTAAAACTTTCCTAAACATTTTATTTCGTTTTATCTTCGAAATTTTCGAAATTTCAATATAAGTTCTTGAATCATAATAGGTAAACAATCGTTCATTAGTAGAAAAACAAACTTTATGTTTGTGTTTGTCTGTTTATGTTTGTGCATCATGCTTTGATAAGAGATTAGTCTTATAAGGACAACTCTAATTCCCCCTGAAATATGGTAGAAACTAATCCTGTACTAGAATGAATCAACGAATCAATTTCAGTCCTCCGATTCGTACAGTTGATTGATTGAATCTGTACAGATTTCCAATATTGAGAAATTTCGTTTGTACCAAACATTAGATAGAATGAGAATCTTGATAAGCATAAAGATTATAAGAAAATAACCCAAAGATATTTAATATGAATGAAATAGATGAAAACAAGAATGAGTATATATTCAAGAATATTAAGATTTTTTATGGACATACTATCGATATATCATGATCGGGTTTTAAAATGATTCGCGTTAACATTCACAATAATTTATAACGCTTATTCATTCTACAACACCTGCTTGTAATATCCTGGTAACAAACTGGACAAAATAGAAAAAAATAACCATGGAAATAAAAACTGACAAGAAATAAGTGACCAACCCTTCAGGCCCAACTCCAAGAACTAAACGAAGTGCATGTTAGTTTTGTAGCGACTGAGGGCCTGCGGATTCTGATATAATAACCTCATTCGTCATTATGCAATTAGTGTATAGGTTTGGTGTCGTTGATGCACTCCTTATACAATAGTAGCTGAAGCCATTCTTGTTTAGAGAAAATGAAATTGTACATTTGATTATCTGTTGGAATTTATATCGAATACCTAAGATAGTGGTTTGGTTGACTTACTTTTTTTTCTTTTTTTTTTTTTTGGAGGGACACCCTACTTAAACAGATGAAAATATGTATTATAGTGTAAATTTCAATCCAGCGAGAAATTCTGCTCATACTTTTTTCTTTATGGAAAAGGCTATAGGTGCTCCTCTGTCTCCTGTTCCAAATAGTTTGAATATGGAATTTATTTAACCAAGATGTCAATCAGAATAAGCAACGTGGGATGGTTTAGGAACATAGATGATCTTAACTTTATTACTAGGGAATGTAAATATAATTTTTTTTTATAGATTTAAATTCCTCATGAATATAGAAAAGGTAAAGATAGTGACCTATAGTTTTTGAACTGAAAATTATACATAAATGATATATTCAGTATACAAAAATAAACCAACATGAATTCTCAAGGCCATTTCTGCATTGTTAACCAAAATGAAGAAATATATTTCCAAATAATTATTTCAAGAACGTTAGAGTTATGTAGCCCTGGATATCTTGAAGACGAAATAAATGTAGTTAGAAGTACAAGAAAGTTTTCTATGAAAAGTCTGACATTGTATTGAAAGATTTCTTTTGAGTTGCAAAAAAAAAAAAAAAAAAAAAAAAAATCTTTGATGATAACAGAAGAAAAACATATAATAATAAATTGTCTGTTCGTTGCTGTAAATTTATAGATATTCTTCATTCATAAATAAAGTATAATTAATTTAGCTAGGGAAGGCAACTCCCTAAGAAATGAGCATATGAAGAACCCTTTAAGATATTACTAGAAATACTAGTAGATTTCACAATAATTGAATCATGTTGTACATGTGCTGAAGAAAACTCTTCATTCAATAGTTTTATTACAACTATTTCGCAAGTTTCTCAGGACAATTTTGTTATAATATAGATTTTATAATACAGCCATGGCTATAATATATATTTCATTGCATTCAAGGAAAATGGAGCACTTCTTTATTGAAGTCAATATAACACCCCCACATAATCAATGATAGTTTTAAATATTCTGGAAAAATATCAGAATAAATATAAACATGAAGTATTCAACGGAAATGGAGTTTCAGCTCAGGATATAATGAAATAAATTCTCTTCCTCTGATATTGTGTAGTCCTATTGTTGACTTGCCTTAAGAGACTTGTGTTTAGGATTGTCTTAATTAGGTTTCCTACCTCATGAAAGTGTTAGGAAAAAAAGAGGAAAGTGGTCAGACTTCCCAACTTTTACAATTACCTATTTTTTGGCTTTTTTCTCACTCCCGAGAACGGTTAGCTCCTGGCAGCACTGCCATTCTTCAATAATGCCATATATTTTAGTTGAATTCTCACGTTAAGTTGGAAAAACCTTAATTTCTGACAAATTCACTTTAATTCACATTTTCGTTTTTTCCCTTTTACCCTCTATTACCGTGAAATAGGAATATGAATAATCAAAATTCCTGTTTAAGAGATTGTACTGTAAATTGGCAATTAAATAAAAGTACATATTACCTCCAAGTAAATGTAGATAATTGGAAATGCTATAAAACTGAAAAATTAATTCCGAATGAGGAAAAAACAAGTTTTGATGAACGTCCTTCTTAATCGGCAGTCAGAGCAGAAGGACGTTGTTGCCGCAGCAAGCCCAAGAGTGATGTGGCATCTTTGCAATATACGAGAGTAAACAAACTATTACATGCATTGCAAGGCTTTATTGGCCAGGGCTGAATACTAAGAACAGACGCGACACTAGGTAATTTCGACAACCACATAAACGCCACTTTCCACCAGCAAAGATCAAAGACATTGGCTCACAATGCCTACCTTCGTCTTCTGTTGTCCAAGTTCGCAATTTGTACCAAGATGCAATACCAGAGAGCGTTTGCATGACAAAGACAATCTCTCCGGTATTCAAACACAGTATAATATAGGTGAAGAGACTATTTGCAGGACGTATTCTGTCAAACATATCCAAATAGGCTTTTATTGATGATAATTCGTGTTAGCTCATTTACTTCTCAACGGCTATTATCACTCAATCGATCGTGAGTTTCATCGAAAAACAAGCTGAAACATGAAAGAAAAAATAATCCAATAACCCCCTTTCTACCATTCTTCCATTTGCCACTCTTACCCATGTATACTTGTTTTTATCTTAATATTTGAAAAAGTTAGAAATTATCACAATCTCTTGCTCAACACATACCTACCAGTCTCTCACCACTCTCAATTTCACCTGGTACGCCATACCTCCCAATAACACCTTCTACCTTGCCATACCCCTAAACACATGCACGTATTTCAATCTTCAAAACATTCTTTTAGTTATCAACACATAATACAATAACGCCTTTTCTCTTCTACCATTCTTCCATTTGCCACCCTTACCCATGTATACTTGTATTTATCTTTCTTTTTGAAAAAGTTAGAAATTATCACAACCTCTTGCTCAACATACATACCTACCAGTCTCTCATATCTCTCAATTTCACCTGGCACGCCATACCTCCCAATGACCCCTTCTACCTCGCCCGCACCCTCTCTAGCATTTAAGTCACCCATGACAACTAAATAATTCCTTCTATCCAGTCCTTCTACACACTTAATTAATTCATTCCAGAACTCATTCCTCTCTTCTTAACTTATATCAAAACCTGGCCCATACGAACTGACAAAAGGTCAACATTCCATATAAAACCTAACCCTTACCCACATTAACCTAGATGATATCTCCTTCCATTCCACTACTTTAACTATCATCCATACACTCAGCAATAAAGCCACACCTTCTCTTGCTCTTCCCCTTTCAATCCCAGACACTCTACCAAACATTTCACCAAACATCACTTCACCTTTCCCTTTTATGTTTGTTTCACACAAAGCCAATATATCTATCCTTCTATTCCTAAACATGCTTCCAACATCACATCTTTTACTCTCTATCGTACTACATCCACCCACATTCAAACACCACAAAACTAGACAGTGGGGAGCAGTCACTCTCCCCCCAGCTCCATCTCTTTGATGTCTCAAAGGATTGTAATCCAGAAGAGGGGGTTC
>NC_090729.1:42858916-42871416 GCF_036898095.1 Palaemon carinicauda
AACAGTTTTTAACCTTATTACTTATCTCTCTCTCTCTCTCTCTCTCTCTCTCTCTCTCTCTCTCTCTCTCTCTCTCTCTCTCTCTCTCTGAAGGAATTGGCAAACAAAATCAAAAGTTTATTTAAATAAGTATAACTGATACACCACCGATCGTCCACAGAAGAACGATTCTGGAATCAACGATGCACTAGTTTGCGGATTTTATCCAATTGCGAAACAATGCAATAGCTAATGTGCTCTGTATCACCGTCTAGTTTCTCTCAAAGCAAAAGGAAAATTAAATGTTCTTGTTGAATTTTCTCTTTGCATTTCCGGTTTTTTTTGGTGAGCAGTTGATACTAACTGAAAAAGGAATATATGAATAACCGAAAAGAAAGCAAGTTACAGAAACACCAACATTCACATTGGATTGGTAAACTGCAAACGACGCCGTTTGGTTGTTTGCATATTGTTATCTCCTAGAGTTGTGGTGGCATAGTGGTAGCGTTCTTGTCTGGTGATTGCCAGGCTGGGGTTCGAGTTCCGCCCAATATCGTTAGTTTCTTTAGTCTCTGCAACCTTTCTGTCTTTGTGAGCTAAGGATGGGGTGTTTGGGGAAGCCTTTACGTCTATTTGCTGGGTCTTCAGCAACCATTGTCTAGCCCTTTATGTTCCTAGCTTGTGTCGAGAGGGGCCTTGAGCGCAGATCATATGCAATAGGTAAGTCTCTAAGTAGAGCATAGGCTTTCTTGATGGGGCAATGTCAGTTTCCCTTGCCACTACCTTTCATGAGTGGCCTTTAAACCTTTAGATTGCACGTCTGTTTACATCTCGATGACGTGAAGCCTCTTAAAGAAACACCAAAAAGATATATTATGTTTTTTTTTCAAGGCCAAATTTTCCTTCAAGGGGGCTTTTGCAAATCGTATCAGCACAATATTTTTTGGCATATATTTCGAGATTTTTAAATCTTTGGGGTAACATTTGGGGAAATATTAGGCCTGTATTCTTGTGAAAGATGTAAAAAATAGTTAGTTCTTTCAAGTATAAGGATTCTTCTTATTTCTTTTCCAATAGATACTAGGAAGCAGATTGGTCTTGTATATCTTCATACTTTTTCAAACTATTCGTTTTGAAATGTATTTTTGACAAAATCAATCTGATTTTCTATTTTTCTATTTGTTCCATAGGAAGTCGAACTTTTTTTCATTATTTCTAGGAAATAAATTACGAATACAAATTCGATTGAGACGACATTAGCAAAGAAAGCTAAATAAAATATACAATACCTTGAATTTAGGTAATAGATTCCACCACAATAGGTTGATGCACGATTAAACGGAAAAATTATATGGAAAAAACCCTTTAATCAATTAAAAAAAATATATATATATTGCAAACTACAGATCGTATTTAATGATGATATACAAAAAATCTAGTAGTGTCAGAATATAGCCTAAACAGTAGCGAAAGGTGATAAGAGAATAATCACAAAAAATCGGTTTGTCTTTGGAAATCATAGAGCAAAACAATCGAATTATAAAAGGTCAGCGGTGAAAAAATTTAAATGTTTGGCCATTATTAAAGGCATCCGAGTGCTGTGGTTGAAAAAGCTCGTTATTAGAATGTGGGAGAATGTTACTTAAGTAGAAGAGGAAAATGCCGTCAATATCGTTGGACGTAATAAGCTATGAATTTGTATTCAATTACTGAGTTTCAACAGTTAATTGATATTTTATGTAAAGGTAAAAGGAAAAGGGAGAGGAATTTAAACGTGAGGTTATCAGTCGTGGTCACCTTGCACCATTGTTTATAAGAACACTGTGAAGAGAAAGAAGAAAAAAATACAACTGGTTAGGGAGAGCATCTGTAATGAAAGCATATTCTTCTGCATATTCAGTAGGCAGCAAAGTCAACAATGAAAATACAAGACAGTAAGACAAACTATAATTGTCATGGTAATGAAATAAAGCCGGGCACGTAAAAACGGTTGGGTAAATAAACAACAATATAAGCAAAGAAGAAGCCGAGATGAGACAAAAGCATTAATAACTAGAAAGGCACTAAGTAGAGCACAGACCTCCACCAGGGATGCTTATTTCTCGACCTTTTGAACTTATTTTGGACGTTTTGCTTGTCCATGACCTTTCCCTTTTACCTCCCAAAATCTAATAATTTCCAGATCTTTACATAGCAGTTTAAAATTCCTGCAAGTTTCATTACTTTAAGATTGAAATTTTGGTGGTATGGTTGATGACCTGAGTTTAACCCTATGCTTGACCTTGACCTTGGACTTGACCTTGACCTTTGACCTTGACATATATTAATTGGAGTGGATTTTCATACATTCAAATATGAACCAAGTTTGAATTCTCTGTGACAACGAGGGCCAAAGCTATTGCTGATTAAGAGAATTAGATATTTTAATTGACCCTGACCTTGAGCTTTGATCTTGATCTTAAAAAAATTTATCATTTCCATCTATTCAAATAATAGTTACTTCCTGCTATTTTCATAACTCTAAGATCAAAATTATAATCAGGGAGCTGTTCACAAACATACACATACATACACACAAACAAGGAGTAAAATATAACCTCCTTCCAACTTCGTTGACGTAGGTGAAAGGGACCTTCCAAAACCAGACACCCACACTTCGATAAGTTACCCCCAGAACTAAAAGGAGACTTGCAAACTTAGACATAAGAAAATTATACAAAAATATTAAAGAACAGATTTGCTATTGAGAAAGATTATTTCTGACATGTAGTGGAACAAAGAAGTCACATAAATTTAGGTTCGAGGTATTATCCAAGTAAGGTCCGGTAGGAGATAGGGCGTCTAAAAAGGAGCCAAAATGATTTTGTGGAAAATGTTGGTGCAAAAGAGAAAATAGAAAAGTCTGGCAATTATCTAGGGAACTGAAAACATAAATAAACATTCCTTTTCCTTTTGTCTTGTATTTACAGTTTGAAAATCCCCTACTATTCCCAATGGCTTTACATTATTGACTTCTCATGCTAGAAGATTTTATTATCATACGTTTTATATTATATCCCAAAAATATTCAAATTAGGTTTTATAATTCGTAATGGCCATATTAGCACAGGTTTTACTTAATATTACTGAAAAATATTGATGACTTGAATAATCTTAAAGTGAAATATTTGTAATCATTCATTTGCTTATCGAAAAGCAAAATGCAATTACCATACAAAAGATTTCGAAAATTGCCTATCTCGTTTACAATCATAGACTATTAGATTTTGTTTGAGTTTCATTTGAAAATAAACTACTTCAAAATAAGTTCACTCTCTGTTAACTACGAGGGAGTGAAACGCCTCCATTTATATTTACTGATAATATTCAACTAATATTCTCTTCCCTTCTTTAAATCAACGGTAGTAAAGGTTTACATATCCTTTCAGTAATTATATTATTCAGTTTCTTTACCATCTTGCTGATATTCATTCATCATCTTGAACACACCTTGGTTCCTTATTCCCTTGTAATTTTTTTTTCTTTTGTGTGGGTTGGAAATTTTTCGTTTTATAAGCATAATCTTTGAAAAAAACATAGAATCCAAGTCTATCTATCCTTATTAATTTGGTAAATGTCTTTTTAATAATAGGGGCTTATCCTTTTCATATCTTTAAACATCTATAATTAGTGTCCAGTCATATGTCTAATTAAAAAAATATTTAATTTGAGTTGTGCATTTATATTTACATATATATATATATATATATATATATATATATATATATATATATATATATATATATATATATATATATATATATATATATATATATATATATATATATATATATATATATATATATATATATATATATATATATAAAGAGAGAGAGAGATAGAGAGAGAGGTGCAAAAGTAGTTATACTTATAAAAAAAAGAATACGTACAGAATATACACTAAATTCATTAAACAAACGCACGGATGTTATATAAACTTGTAATATGAAGATGGTGTAATAAAAACACCTGTAATAAGAATCCATATGATACTCAAATTGCTGGCCGTCAGCATTCACACACATCTCTAATCGAGAACGAGCACCCATGCCCACTCCAAAACAAAGATCTTCATAAGCATCAATTTCCTGATAAGACTCCAAAATGAACTGACTCATGTCTTCAACCGTGCGGGGTTTGCGTGTAAAACCTTTTCATTTACAGTGCCCCCCAAAAAAGTTCTTATGAGTTAAATATGGCGAGCGTTGTGGCCAATTGATGGCACCACGGCGTTCAATCGATCAGTTTAGAAATTCTAAGTCAAGTGGTGTACGCACATTGATTGCAAAATGTGGTGGGGGCCCTATGTTGCTGCAAATACATGAATTTTCATTTTAAGAAATGTTGCACTGATTTCATTATATGTTAATATGTCAGAAGTTTCACTGATCAGACAATGTCGTATATATACTTTTGCAGCTCAATATATATATATATATATATATATATATATATATATATATATATATATATATGTATATATATATATATATATATATATATATATATATATATATATATATATATATATATATATATATAAATTTTGAGTACGTTTTTGTGATGATATCATATTCTTATTTCCCTTTTGACTTACTGAATAACTATCCTGTAGTTACTCTAGTTTGTTAGTTATTAGTTATGCGTCCATCATAAATTTTTAGGAACCCATTATAGATCATGAATGTGAGTTATCTTTCATCTAATAAAATGATGCTAGTTTCACTAAGATTGTAGATATCGTAAACCTTCAAAGCTTTGCGAAATTTGAAGAGGATGAAATTAAATGAAACCTATCTGATGAGATGCCTTTTTGATAATTGAGTCTGCTTCATTTCTAACTGTTCTTTCATACTCATATCTCAGAATTATCATTCTCCACTGACTAAGTTGGATGAAACGTTCGATTATTTTGTCCATTTTCTTACTAATTCTTGTTCATTCCCTTTTCCTTTTCCATTACGATGTTATTTTTTTTATTTTCATAATATGTAATACTATCTTTATTTCACCTTCTTATAATAATACTGTATTTTTTTTCTTTTTTTTTTACCTTCCATCTTCTCTTCTAGCTTCCCTTTATGCCCTATACTTTCACCCCTATCCCTCTTCACATTATATCTCTGTTTATCAATTGCCATTATTATTTAGCTTAGTTTATTTCTGTCTTCTCCCCCAATAATTTCCTCATCCCTGGTCTCCCTTTTTTTCAGTTTCTGTTTCCTACGTCCCCCTCCCCCCCCCCCTCTCTCTCTCTCTCTCTCTCTCTCTCTCTCTCTCTCTCTCTCTCTCTCTCTCTCTCTCTCTCTCCTTACTTCCCAGTCCCTTGCCCCAGGCTGTGCAATGGGCCGTCGCTTACCTTGACTTCTTGACCTTGTAGAGTGCGGACATGTGTTTCTGGTTTTGTGAAATATTGTGCAGAGATGGCTGCCAGTGGCTTGCACAACCAGGAAGCTCTGTCACAGCCTATCCAGGAAATAGAAAACATAGGTATCTTGGAAATAATTAATAAAGACGTGTACCAACAAGTATTTCTTAAATCGCTGAAAAAGATATGCCAGTACTCTATACACGATATCAAAGAAGTGCTTGATAAATGTCAGCAGGACTTATCCTTGAGAGATCCCCTGATAATAGAAATATGTAGTATATTTTTGGACTATAAAAAAAACAAAAAACAAAAACAGTGAAACGACAACTGAAACATAAAATTGTGTGTGATATTATAACTCTTAGCACGTGCATAGTTAATTTAGTTAGAAATAAAGAACTAGATAAAATATTCAATGAGCACATTGCACATACCTTTGAAGATAATAATTTGATTATTGCAGAACTACTTCAAACAGTATCATTACTACAAGAGAGAGTCTATAAGTTCGAACAACCAATTGCAAAATATCCAGAATATAGTGTTCATGAATCGCGCCAAACTCTCACCCAATCTCCTTTGATAAGAAACCCTGTCTTACTCACGACGGAAATAGTGCTGGTGGACAGCCGTCCACTCCCTAACCGACCACCCTCCCCCACACTTCCCCCTATCCTCAACACTTATTTATACCAGGGAGAGAGTCAAGATGAGAGCGAAGGTCAGGAGGAAGAAAGGGAGGCGGAGGAAGCTGTCTCTAAGGACCAACGCAGTGTCATACCACCTGTTAAGAAAAAAAAAATAGAAAAGCACGTCAAAAGCAATTTTCGGAAGACAACATCGTAGTGCAACCCCAAAGGTCAGTAGAAATATACATTAGAGGTGTTAGCAGCAATGCCTCTGTTAAGAATGTGGTTGATGAGCTAATTTTCCGAGGGGTCTCAAAACAAAAAGTGAAAGTACGGCACCTTGGACATTCTAACTGAGGCCGATCATTCGTAGCAGAGGTGCCAGAAAATAAGCAGAATACAGTGATGGGAGGTCATCCGTGGGCTGACGGTATAATTACTTGACCATTCCTGCCCCACACCAGGAGAAGACAATTAGAAGCTACCAAGAAGCAGTCGACGCAAAGAAGTGTAGGTA
This sequence comes from Palaemon carinicauda, assembly GCF_036898095.1. Lineage (NCBI taxonomy): Eukaryota > Metazoa > Arthropoda > Malacostraca > Decapoda > Palaemonidae > Palaemon > Palaemon carinicauda. Next base: position 42,865,452 of record NC_090729.1, read on the forward strand.
GGCCTAAGCGGCCATCTCGGACGGGGTTTAGATGGAATACCAACTCCTACCACTCCTATGATAGTAGGCTGTACTCCCAACCCCAAGGATCACCCCTGCAATACCAAACTGATGAATACCACTGGAGACCACCCCACAGGCAGTCGGCAAATAGAGCTCACTCAGCTCAGCCTTATGACTACCATGACCTCTCCCATGACAACTACTGGCCTCTCTCTCTCTCTCTCTCTCTCTCTCTCTCTCTCTCTCTCTCTCTCTCTCTCTCTCTCTCTTTTGCCATAGAAGGAAGGTAAAGATTTTATGAAACGGAAATATGAAGAAAGGCAACTATTATCAATGAGTTAAAATTTTGGTGCTACTATAGCGTGAGGTCTACCACACTATAGCGTGAGGTCTACCTCCCGTTAGCACTATAGCGTGAGGTCTACCACACTATAGCGTGAGGTCTACTTCTCGTTAGCACTATAGCGTGAGGTCTACCGCTGAATTATTCGTCCCTCATAGATAAAACACATTTCATACATTTCTTTAAGCAATAAACACTTAATTTAAACATATTTTAGAAATGACTTAAATTGATAATTGGATTTTTAATTATATTGAAAAAAAAATGAATAAAGGAAAAAATAAACATATCATATATTTCCATACATGTATTCTAGCGATACAAAACAATAAACACTTTAATTGATAATTGGATTTTTAATTATATTGAAAAAAAGGAATAAAGGTAAAAATAAACATCATATATTTCCATACATGTATTCTAGCGATACAAAACAATAAACACTTTATTCAAACATATCTCGGAAATGACTTAGATAATTGGATTTCTAATTTCATTAAAATAATTAGGAATAAAGGTAAAAATAAACATGTTATCGATCTACTGCTAAATTATTCGTCCCTCATAGATAAAACGCATTTCATATATTTGTTTAAGCAATAAACACTTAATTTAAACATATCTTAGAAATGACTTAAATAGATAGTTGGATTTCTAATTACATTGAAAAAAAGGAATAAAGGTAAATATAAACATGTTATCACATATTTCCATACATTTATCCTAGCGGTACACACTTCGTACATGTTCTAAGAATGACACAAATAGATCATTGGAATTTTTTCTCATCACCTTCCTGCAAAAATAATCAAGATGAGACTGGAACAGCTGACGACCAACACCTCGCATTCTCTTCAGAATCATCGTTTTAGCGTCCAACCATGATTGCTCAATTGCCTGTGTGTGCGCTCCTGTCGCTGGATCCACATAATATTGCTGGTGGTTCACTGTAGAATGCTGGTACCCCATGGCATTTAGGTTGCTATAAGCAGGCCGCTCATCTGAATGAATCACCGAACCATATGCACATTCCCTTTCAATAACAGGGATTAGAGTGTTGCGGTCACGACGTTCCACCCAAAAGTACCGACAGTCTGAGCCTTGTTTAAGACCAAAAACCCAAGGCCCATCAATTCTACGGCCATGGTTTCTGTTGTTTTCTTGTTCTGCGTCACTGTCCTCGGAATGAGGAGCGCTGTCTCCATTCAGCATCCTTCCTCGGTTGTACTTCCGTCGACCAGCAAATCTTGCCTCATCAATTTGGATGGGGTTATCTGTTGTTCCGACCATCTTTCCTCGTCGTTGATGAGAAACTATGGCTGTACATACCTCTCGGCACATGTTGAACCAGTCAGTTACTGTATTGGCAGATTTTCCGGTGAGAGTCGTTGCTGTGGACATTGGTATATCCAATACAAAGAGAAATATTAATTCTGATATTTCACACAGGCTTAGGTTGCAGTGCAATTTGTTGTTCATGTCCGTATAATGGAAAAATTGATTTCCTATTCGAACAGACCGTGTGGTTTGACAACCCTTTCGAGGGCAACGTAACACAGGCTTGAATTCTCCTCCTGTGTTACGCTTTTTTTTTCCTGCATAACAGAACCACATTTATGGCATGGATCTGCTTCTTGAGCTGTATCCAAGAGATTGTGCTCTCTTAAAAAGGCGAGTGCTGCTTCTTCTGTCCGAATGACACTTCTATAAAACTCCTTCAGCAACATTTTTAGTACCTTCAATCGATGATATCTCTTTTAGGCCGAGGGAAAAACTGATTTAGAAGCTCCATTTGCTTCCTTTTATATGGGCAGGTCACGTTAGGGTCAGAAATGCTTTTAGCGGCCAATGAGTGAATAATCTGATCTTGGTTAATTAATACCTATAGATTAACCAATTTAGCGTGTCGGTGTGTCACACCTTTAAGGAGTAAAGGTATGTTTTTGACTTGCAGGTGTGGGGAAACCAATTAAACAAATCTTAATCTTACTCGTCGGCGACAGTGTGTCACACCTTTAAGGAGTAAAGGTATTTCCTCAAATTGTAAGAATAATCTTGTATTTGACTCGCAGGTGTGGGGAAACCAATTAAACATCTTAATCCTTAGCACGTGTCTGGCTGCCCTGGAAGGTCCAAGCTTGTCGCGCGGTAGACCCCACCTTCCACCTGGGTAGGCGACATATGGCGGTAGACCTCACGCTATAGTAGCACCAAATTTTTTTTATAGAAACGTAAAAGGTTAGTGAGCCTAAATTTATGTAGACAAAAAAGAATAAAAAAAAAAAAACACACGCAGAGAGGACATAGACTCCAATGCTGTCTTTAAAACCATAATGCAATTAAGATAAGTTTAATAGTAGAAATCGTTTTGTAGTTATTTCGATAAAAACACAAGAAAAGTAATCTGTTCATTGTAAAGAAACAATAATTTTCACACCATACAAAATACCAAAAAGTTTTCATGCAATTTACTGGAAGATCTGTACAGATATAAATGCAAGTTCTCGGATATTTGATATTTACAGGGGATCATTAAAACACCTATCACGAAAATTAAAGGTGTTAATTGATTTGCATAAATGAATTTTCGTTATAGTCCTTTGAACAAGATGCTAAAAAAAAGAAGAAAAAAGAAAAAATCAAGATGTCTCAATTCTGTGGAATCAGGGGAAATAAAAAACAAGCAGGAATAGTCCTCATATTTATTCTTAATTCACATTTCCAGCAAAATGAGGGGCCAAAAAAAATTGATTTTAATGAACAAGGTTTTATATGGTTGCTTATGATTATTCTGAAATAAGAAAAAACACAGACGTTTCGAAGACGTTCAGTGAATATTTCAGGATGGATCGACTGTTAAGAAGCCTAACAAGGGACCCTAACGTGATATTGCTCGATTTTTTTTTTCAAGGGGCAGCTAGTATGTTTTAAAGCGAAGCAGTAGGTCGAAGGTCTCTGTGTTATAACAAGTCTTAAAAAATCATATTTACATTTGACCTTCAGGGAATTTGAGAAATGTTTTGAGTTAGGTTTGGAAAAAAAGAGTGATAATTGATTCTCTCCTAAAAATCTATTTGAAATATAATCTATTATATCGAAAAATAAAAGATTTGGAAGAAAGGGCTGAGGACAGAAAGCTATGGAAATATGGGCAAAGGATTTATAGGGTTGGCAAATAAAGGTTTATGAGTTTGTACCGCATGTCATTCACACACACTCGTAGACTGTATCGGTATCCCTATTTCTATATATATATATATATATATATATATATATATATATATATATATATATATATATATATATATATATATATATATATATATATATATATTGCTCCCCCTTACGCTGGTAAAAGCATGCTTGCTCATCATAGATTTTCTTTGAAGTTTTGTGACCTTCTTGCTCGGAATGGCTTGTATATAAACCCATGATCCATTAAAAAAAAAGCTAGTAGAATTCACCTCAATTCACAGTCATCACCTGACAGCTTTTCCCCACAATTGATCCCTCAAGCCTTCCCCATCACTGCTGTGACCTACTTCTTGAAGAGGCCGCCCACCGAACCTTCCTCTTTGACACACACTGGCTCAATGAAACTGCTGGCCTTCATCAGCTGGAAGCGCTCGCCTGGTTCCAGCGTGTTGAAGTCCAGTTTTTCTAAGCAGACGATCCCAGAGGACACTTTTCCAGAAATATCTGACCGGCTTAATGGACACCCGAATAACATAAAACACCATCAAAACATTCTTCCTGGAGCAGTAATTGCCAAAGCCAGTCGCCCATATAGATAAGTTTTTCAGCTCTCTTAACAACTGTTGAGAGAACAGAAGGCTTAACTTGCCCTCAGTTAAATGACAAATAATGACTGCCTACAACTTGCCACAGACGGCTCTGTGTGTTTGGTGAACCCACTTTGTGCCATTTGGGTATCAAGCTTACTTGAACCTGTAAGTGCTGCTATACCACATGTCGATATTTTTCCCGTTAATGACCTGATGACTAAAGTCGTCTCCCATCTGAACAGCCACTTCAACACCTTCAATACCTCAATCAATGCCTCCACTCCTGAAAACTGGACAATTATTCAACATCAACCGAAGCTGAAGTGTATGTGGAAGTACATACTTGACCACACTCTGATGTACTGGAGCAGCCAAAAATCTGCCCTCCACCCACCACTTGCTCACAACCCAACCAACGTCTTTTACAACCACTTACTGACGCCCATCTTCCTCATTTATGCTACTTCCACTTAAGAGTCGGTGCTGCTGTGATGATATGTGCAAGCGGTTGCCATTGGCCTCTCCCATAACTAATCTTTTCTTTTTACATGATGCACATATGTCATGCAATTTTTGCTAGACAGGGTGCCTTGCTGTTCTCTTCTGACAAGGCTACTCTTCAACCCTGCACATAGTCTGTATAAAACTGCCAACATTAACCTAGTAGCTGCCAACTCACATGCGATACAAACTTACAGTTACGGGAACTTCATATTATCGCTGGGAATCCTAAAATCTCACTGGCATGGATTTCCTCTCACATTCCCACCTTCTGGTTGTTGTCGTTCATCGAAAGCTAGTTAACACAGACTCTTACTTATCGACACCTCTCCAATCCGCTCCCTCCGACCTCTCTCTCCTCTTCAGCCCACCCACGGATGCCTACTTCCACATCTCCTTACATCAAACCAGAAAGTCTTCTGTCCAGATAAATACCCACTGGTCTTGCTAAACATGGTGTTTATCACCAAGACAACATGAGCCACAGTGTTTGTCAAATTAAGGCGTCTGGCACCAGATCCTTGGGCACCTACTATGCAGATGATTATCAAAGTAAAAGAAATGGCACCTATTTAAAGGCCTCAAGCAAATGGTCATCATCCCTGCATTTCGTCCTGAAGAAAAGGATGACTCCCCATGCCCTTGTGCAGATCTCAGGTGTCTAAACATGCAGACAGAATTTTATCACTCTCTTCTCCCAAACATCACAAATGTGACCTCGTTGTCCCGAAAAGCGAAGGTTTTTTTCCACGCCTTACCTCCTAGATCAGTATTATCAGATTCCCATGATCCCAGAAGAAATCCTCAAGACTGCCATAACCACCCCCTTCATTACAAACACCTTTAATTACTCCTGTTTTGTTATTCGTAATGACTGGGCCACTTTTCATCGCCACATGGATGGCATCTAGAGGGACCTCCCCTTATGTGCATGTAACATGAGCGACGTACTTCTGTTCCCTTTCTCCAAAGAGGAACACATCCCTCACTTACAACGGAATTGCCTTGTAGTATGGTAGGAAAAGTATACCAGTGACACCAACGAAATATCGTTCTTAGGGTACGGCAGCACTCTTGAAGGAGTTCAGTCCATCCCGGATTAGGAAGCAGCCGTTCAGAACTTACCCACACGCTTGACCGTCGATGCACTGCTAGAATTATTGCGTATGATCAGATATTATCACAGTTTTCTGTCAGACATCAGAACCACTCTTGACACCATCTACACCTCCCTGAAGAACTAGTCAAAAGACATGAAGTGGAGCCCCTTCAAGAAGCAGCATTCTGCAATGCAAAGAATGCCCTATATACTACCTGTGCTCTTACTTTCCCT
>NC_090729.1:42876416-42896416 GCF_036898095.1 Palaemon carinicauda
TTCATGAGGTAATTACGGTGACGTTTCAATTCACAATTTAAAAGATAATGATATTAAAAATATTTCTTATATCTTCCTACCTAGTATAGGTATTTATCGGAAGGGAATATTTACGCTCCAAGTGTTCTTTTACATCGAATAGTGGCTTATTTATAGTGTAATTTACCTGGGTAATAACATTTCCTGAATTATATCGTAAAGAATTTAGTCAGACTAAGCCAGAAATGAAGAAAATAAAAATCTATCAGGTCTCTCTGTGGTAGTAAAAAAAAATTTCCAACGGAAAGTTAATAAAATGCTTTTTGTCGTGTAAATTCTTTAGGGTGATGCTGTTTAATCCAATTTTTAAGTTGTTGATTTAACCCTTTTTCTTAAATCCAGCATATCATTTATCTAACGTGTAAGACAGATCTGTAATATCTCTCCTGACAAACAATTCTCAGAGATTACAGTAATTTCCATAATTTTTGTCCAGATAAGATCATTTATAGTAACTCTAATCGACAAGTCTTTCGCAAAGGAGATGATGGAGGGCGACTGCTTATAGAAGTAAATCAATATATAGAATCATTAGATTGATTTCTTTTAAAACTATACTCATATTTTATTATCATTTGTACATGAGCTGACACAGAAACTAACTAAGAAGAAAATACAAAAGTCCAAAAATCTATAAAAAAAAGTGATAAAAAATAGTTCTATTCCAGGAGTAATGAATGAATAAGATGATTTTAAAAATTCTGCAATATCTATGTTATCTTAATTTGAAGTAAGTGGTTGAAGTGACATAACAATTAACTGGATTCGATTTCACCTTTATCGTTGAACACATACCAAATGTATTAAGCTATGTTATCTCAGTGATACCACGTGTTATAAGAAATCAATAAGAAAAGACGCACTTATTAGTATATCACATAAGTTAAAACTTTCCAAGCTTCCCGTTTTCATTAAAGTAGTGAAAGGAGTTGCCACAGAATCAGTTTATATAGTTATGAAGACATGTGCCCTGTAATTTAAACCAGATTGGTTGGCAGTGTTTGTCGTAAATATGATTAGTTGGTTTTTGGATAAATGTGCCAAAATAAATTTTTCTTTCTATCTAATGAAAATTTAAAAATAAAAAAAATATCACTATGAACTCCATAAGGAAAAGCCTCGAAGACACAAGCATGAATGTCTGTTGATATTATGAGAATGGGCAGGGATGATTTGTAAACTGAATATAATAGTTAACGTAAGAATTAAGGAATAATGAGATAGTAAGAGAATCATAATATAAGTAAATAAAACAATCTTGTAGAATTTATACGGTACGGAAAGATTTGGAAACATGAAAAAAAAAAAAATCGGATGCCAGAATTATCAATCCAACGTGAAAATTTCATCTAAATGAATAAATGGTATATATAATAAAGAATATGGAATAGAAGATAAGAAATGCACAGGTGTGGTGAAAAATGGTCATAAGTATAGCAAAAGTGAAATGGTTATAAGGATGCAGTTGGAAGATGGCATAAAAAAGATATTTGTTGTATGTGATAGAAGAGGCTACGGTATGCAGGAGGCACAGATACGAGGATGAAATGAGTATAGGCTCGATTTAAGTACTGCCAATATCTTTGAAATTATATATAAATTTTAAAGTGTTGTGTAAGTTTTTCTTAAGATGTTCATCCATGATTCATGATTTAAGGGAAAATAGGATTACTTTTTGTGGGCCGTTTAGGGCTTAGATGAAACCAGACTTCTATTTAGGGTAAACAGCATATGAAGGCTAGTTATGTTCCGTTCCAGTTATGTTTTGTAAGTAACAAATGGAACTCCCGGCCTTTTGTGATTTGTGGCTTGTGTATTTTTAATATTTAAAGAAACGGTGATTGCAACTATAAATCAACTGATAAAATAGATGGAAGAAAAGGTCTTCCATCGAATTAATATATGGAGCTAAGAATTTATCTATAAATCAAACAATAAATACATGAAGAGATAAATTCAAATATAATTGGATGGAGAAAATTAAGGAGTAAACGAATTAATAAGAGAGCAAATCACATTTTTATTTCCAAAATTGATGCTCTGCTTATTGACACGGAGGGATTTTAACAGCATTTTCACAAGCTAGATTTTATCAAGAGCTCTAATTTGTTTTTAAAATTTCATGGTAGAGTATCAGAACGTTAGGAATATTTTTTCATGCAAATCTGTAAAAATAACATCATTGTTATTCCCTTCATAAAAGATGCATGTAATTTTTCCTGTCTGGTAATAACTCTTTATTCTGAAATAGTAATATACAAAAAAAATTGGTATATTTTAATCAACAAATTCTAATATTAGGTTTTATGTAATTTCTCCTATTTGGTAATAACTTTTACTGAAGTAGTGATTTACAGAAAAAAAAAAAGGAGTAAATTTTAATCAAATATTCTAACATTACGATTTATGTTCCATCACATTCAAATTATCAATCTATAGAATACTGTTTTAAGGATACCAAATTACAAAAAACCCACCAACTTATATATATATATATATATATATATATATATATATATATATATATATATATATATATATATATATATATATATATATTTTCATGGGACTGGAGGAGTGTGAACTCTATCTTTGCCACAGACTGATGGTCAGAGTAACAGGAAAGAAAAATAGTCAAATTTCAATATTCACGGCACAAAGCAACTCACCGGACATCCCTGAATGTTGGAGCCACAATCAGTTTTTACCTTAAGATAATGAGATATGCTCTGCTAATATAAATGCAAATAATATAAAAATCCCCACCATCACACCGGAAATGACTCCACACACAAAACTGTGATGCACATATTAGAGGCCTATTTTTCTTAATAGTGTGAATTACACTTTTAGACTATTTTCTTTGTTCTTTTCTCTTTCACTGGAGAAACCTCTCGGCCTTTCTCCAACAATGTTCTTCTGTTCTTTTTTAAACCATGCTTACCTCTGCTTTCCCCGGTATAACCAAAGTGAACCTTTTAGAGAAATCTGTCTCAGAAAGAAAAATGTCGATCGCAAGAGAGAGAGAGAGAGAGAGAGAGAGAGAGAGAGAGAGAGAGAGAGAGAGAGAGAGAGAGAGAGAGAGAGAGAGAGAGAGAGAGAGAAAGTCCATCACGAGAAATAATTTTCCAAGCTAAAGAGAGAGCTTGTACTAAATCCATTCAATGTGATTCGTTCTGGTTCTTGTCTAAGGAGTTCAACTAGAAAGAATCAAGATTATTGCACAATATTCCTTCAAGCACACAGGATATCTATGTGTTTTTTGTGCTAAATGCTTTTCCAGGGGATCCCGAAAATGAAGAAAATCCGTAATATAATTAAACTTTGATGTACGGCTTACACTTTCGAAGATATTCACATTTAAATGGCCATTGACTACCTGGCAAGGTTTTTCCAGAACATATCTATGAATTTTTTTTATCTTAAAGAAAATATTAATTGATAATAGTTTAATTTGAAAACTCATAACTATGTATCATTAAAGAGAATATCTTTTGAATACTTTTTCGAATGGTTGCACCCACATAGGATGGCAATTACCTCGTAGACGCCATCCCCTTTTGATAGCATTCAGTTTCTTCTTTTGTGACAGTAGCGGAGGAAGAGCTAAACCAAACGGCAAATCTCAAACAGCTAACTTTGTTCACAGACAACACAGTATTTATAATCTCCAAGAATTCATATAATGGTGACAATTGTGTGTTTACAAGCAACATTTTTTGTCGATGAGGTTGACATTAGCATAAACAATAGAAAATATACCAATTGAATTGTGATACAGTTTCAATTTGTGTGTATAATAAAGACTCTACACATGGAGTCCAATAACGAATGCAGAATATTAAAAAAAAAAAAAAAAAAAAAAAAAAAACCTTGATAGAGTATCCTTGATTTCTATGTGGGTTACTTACTGCATTTTCATTACTCTCTCTCTCTCTCTCTCTCTCTCTCTCTCTCTCTCTCTCTCTCTCTCTCTCTCTCTCTCTCTCTCTCTCTCCTCTCTCTCTCTCTAAATCCTTGCTGCAACCCGCAAGGGTTAGCTAACAACTAATGTAGGTACTATATTTGATTCATATGTGAACCAGTAGGATCATAAGAGAGAGAGAGAGAGAGAGAGAGAGAGAGAGAGAGAGAGAGAGAGAGAGAGAGAGAGAGAGAGAGAGAGAGAGAGGTAACTTGGAAATTCAGAAAAAAAGGTTAATACTGTTGTCCATGTGTTAAGAAAGATTACTATACGATAGTTTATAGGCAAGGTAAGTAAGAAGTACTATTCCCCTATTGATGGTTTGTTACAAACACATCTTAATCCTAAAGTGGGTAAAAGGCAACTGTTGTTCGCGCCAGAGCCCAAGTCTTGGAGTTAGGTAATACATTGCTAACCATGGACATAATAACACTTAATTCATTACGTATTACTAATAATACCTTATTATCACACATCTACCCAAAGATACGGATTAACTAAAAATATAGGGATACTGAAAAGTCAAAAGTAGAGGCAATAAAAGCATATCACAAATTAGAACAAACAAAATAGATGAATTGAAATAAATGAGGGAGTGTGAATTGAAGCAAAACACAATAACAGCTCCACAAACAGTGTGAATGCAATCTATCCACCATTCTCATAGTCCTTCATCGAAACTGCGAGTTTAGTTGGCCTTGAACTACGCATATCATTGTATGGTGACCTACCTCGGTCAGCATATGCCTTTTGGTCCTCGGTACGTGAAACCTTCTCAGCTGGTTTCATAGTAGGGCACTGGCTTCTCTCTGTCGTTTACTTCAAGTGACAGCAATTTCTCCTCAACCTTCTGCCAGTCCCATTTATTTTGGTAAAATACTGTGTAAATGGGAGGTTTTCCATCACAACCCCAAAGGGATCCACTTCTTTCTGACTACGTGCTGTATAAGGACTTGGTTGCCTACGCGTAGGTATGGCAACTGCCATACAAGCAGATCCTATAAATGCTTCTCTTTCTGCGAATGTTTTGATCATAGTCTTTTCTCTTTCCCGTATTTTTGTCACCTAATGATTGTCCAAATACAAGAATTCATTCACATTCAGATAGATTTCGGTAACTGTCTCCTCAGCATTAACTGTGCAGGAGACTTGTCTACATCTCTTAAAGGAGTATTCCTGTATTGTATAAGGGCTTTGGCTCTGGTATCGGTGTCTAAGCTGCCTTCACCTCTAATGTTATCCCTTATCATACAGTTAGAAAAGAGAGCACAGCCACCTCATCTTTGCTTATTCGATTGGGGGTATTGAGCTGACAAGATACGCAATTGCAAACCCCATGGCTTATAAAAGTACAACATCTTTGTACTCTCTAGGTTCGTTCCTACATCAGTGGATATATCCAAGTTCCCAAATGCAGAATGACATCCTTAATACATTCATGGTCTTTGATGATGTCAGACCATTGCCAGAGCGTGACAGTTCTAGCCGTCCAGTTTTTATGTCTGCATATGCTTATTACCATTTATTATCTAGCTGAATGAAATCTACTAAAGTTTTCTGAAATTGATACACTGGAGGTTTTGTGGGAATGAATGGTTCACGTTGCTGGGATGACGAATTTTCGTGGCACATCGTACATATAGACTCTGAAACAGTGCGCCTGCTCCCTACCAGGCCAGTAAATGATTGTCATGCCCAATGTAATAATAGGTCATGGCCTTGGTGGCCCAATATCAAGTTATATGTCAAAGCTTCCCTCAGAGCTAGAGGCTCTACCAAATATATGGGCCCCTCATTGAAAGCGTAAGTGACCAGACTATTGAAATAATAAGCCTTTCCTTCACCTGAAAATACATCTTTAATGAAGGCTGAACAATACTCCTACTTCCAGCCATCTGTTGTCTTTTACTCATTTTAATAACGACTGCTAATGTCACGGAAGGATGCGATCATAGCAGGACACGTTATCCCGCATACCTCTTTTGCATCATTCATGTCTCTTTCGTTCGGTGAAGCCTTCGGACTTGAATACCGGGATAAGGTATCAACGGCAGTATTTCTTTTAACTGCAACATTTGACTACGAATTTATACTGAAGGGTTTTTCCTTTTCACCCAAACATTCTATGATTCTCAATGTGCTTCAGCTCCCGTTCAGTGAATAACTAAACCAATGGGTTATGGTCGGTTACTGAAAGTAGGTTAACATAGCCCAGCAAAAATGGCCCAGCTTTTTTTCAGACACCAAACAATGACTGCCTTCTCCTCGATAGGAGCGTAGTTCAATTCTTCTTTTGAAAGGTACCTGCTGCCACACAATGCTTGCTTCCAACCCCACTAACAACAAAAAGGCACAGCATTACATAGCAAGAACAATATTGCCTAATACGACAAACCCCATTTCATCTTTACTACAGGCAGTCATAACAATGGTTGGTATTGTTTTGACATAATTATCCAGATCCTCAGATATTGATTTACATAAGTAATTTCTGGCATATTCAATTTTAAACATCAAAATTCCATTGCAATGCAACTTTTTACTGGCCTTCTATTTCAATAATTCCTGAAATAGTGTCATGACAGGGACCATTGCAACAAAGGGAGCCAACTAATTGACCAGCCAAAATCGTCACCAAATATCGCATATGGTGGGCTTAACAGGCATCGGGAACTTCTTTATAGCAGCCAGTTGGCCCTCTGAAGGCAGATATTTATCTTACCGAACATTATAGCCAACCAAATTCACGGCCCTCTCACCAAACTGGAATTTATGTTGGTTCAGAGTTCATTTTTACTCTCATATGTTAACAGTAAATCAAAAATATGCCAAAACCCCTCTTTCTTGCTAGAATCATACAATAATATATCACCAATACATTTAAATCTTCTCGGTATTTTAACGATTACATCATCAAATCTTTTGGTGTAAGCCTCTGGGGCATCGGCAGTGCTCCATTAGTGTGAGGCAATATTGATACCTCCCCCAAAGGGTCATAAAAGTCGTTAGCTTTTGACTTTTGTCGTCCAGCACTACCTGAAACGAATTCCAAGTGTGCATCTGCCATAGTCTTAAAAGTATGCCCCGGGATACTTAACACCATATCAAACGGCGCAAACATATGATACATTTCCCTGCTACAGCATGCATTGAGTTGTTTTTAAAATTACATCCTTGGAGTGACGTCTTTTTTTGGCCACAACCAACATGCGGGCACATCGCTCAGTTACCTCCAGACTCTGGGATAAGTGTTAGGATTAATGTGAATCATTATTTCCTATCGTAAAAGATAAAACAAATGTAAACCGGAAATACTTACACAAATAGGTAACAGCCGTAAAGATAATAAAAGGTTATGAAAATTATGAATAATATTGGCAGAATGATAAGAAATGGAAATTATCATGATTTTGAGAGATGCATGACCCAATCACAGAGAGGCATATATAAAAAAATTATTAAAGGGAAAGTCGGAGTTTGTTTAGAATTCTACATTAAAAGTTTTGAAAGCCACAACTAAAACAAATAAAAGAAATTAAAAATGGAAAGCTTAATTCCGATTTTACGAAGAAAAAAAATCAACAGTGTACAAGATAATTTGTGAAAGAAGAGAAATTCATAAGTCATTACAATCATTTACTCCTAAAACTCTCTCGAGAAATTTGCGTTTGCCAGCGTTAATTAAGAAATTCTTTGATACCATTTTGAAACCTTTAACCTTAAATTACTTTTAAAGAAGAAAGAAGTCTGTCATACTGTCGTATACTGTAAATGGGTACAAATGATTACTGGGCGAACTAAAATGATTAAGATGTCATGATGATTACAGTCTGAAAATATGTAGCAAGAATCATGCAAACTCCACAAGCTTTTAAAATCATATTGATTGCGTAAGAAAGGTGTTAATTCTAGTAAAGAGTTGGGTAATGGTGTCCTTTTTTACATCCGTTTCTAAAGGTTTTGAATTTTTGTACTGTGAAATTTAAAGAAAATTTTCATGGTTTTACATAATGTATTTTAAATTCTGAAATAAGAAAGTATGAAGTTATAAAATATTAAGTTAAGAGTGAACCTACCTTTCGAAATGAGGAAATGTATAATAATGTCACAACAACAACAACTCTTTACTCTGGGGACGATACATGCTAAAGACCAATGATTATGATCAATAAAAGCAATGGACAGGATAACGTAATAATGACTGGCCATGTATGCATAATTAGCCTTGCCACCCATATTAGGACTAGGAAAAGTCAAGTAAATGCTATTGATGACCGAGGAAGCCGTTGCTGTGAATGCTTCCAAAGTTATATGGCAAATTTGCGGTAACTACTGGAAACAATTGCATTGCATGGGGATAGAGTTTCTGACCTATAGATTGCGAGTCAGTGACATTTTTAATCGGCCATCACATTTGGTGGCCAGGCTCGAAATGAACTTTGTTACTCATAGACCACTGTTATTTTGCACATAAAATCTGGTGCATGGAAGTGTGATATGTTTGATAAAGAATTAGTTTCTTATTTAACATTGATTACTAAGGTTACTATGCATTCCTTCCCACTAATGCTAGGCTCTGGAAGTGTTCTCCTGCATCTGCCTTATTTCTTCCAGGAGGGTAAGTCGTACATCGCTTTATTCCACAAAGAGCAGCACAGTTTCAGATATACTCAACTGCTTCTGATTTGTTCTGTTTCATCCTGACACACCTTCGCAGGTTTGCCTTCGGACTGATGAGCCTACCTGGCGCGAAGCTCTGTTTCCGAGTTGGCTGAAATTAAATTTTGTCTTTGCATGCGAGTAATGCGGACAGCGCATGTCACGCGGTGCACTACAGGCATTGGTTGAAGGCCTTTGCTTTATCCCTTTAGCTCCAGATGGGTTTCTACTTTTTCTTTACTGCCACTAGAGCTCCACATAGCTCCGAGGAATTTCACGAAGTTTACCGACGCGGTCGTTAACAACTCCAAGACAAAGGCCTTTAAGTAGAGACGTACCTCGTTGACTGGCTAGTATAACCTCCCTTGGGAAAGAATGCTCGGAAGCAGCCCCTTGAGTTATACGGTTCCTCTGGTCTCTTGGCTGTTAGATGAACTTTAAGAATTTGGAACTGGCTCCAGCTCAAGACTTCCAGTGGTTGGAGATTTGTTGGGACCTTACGTCTCACTCCCAATCTATTCCTCCCTCCAGGAGAAAGAAAATAGAGACGTCTGACAAGTCCTTGATCAAGTCGAGGATGATCACCAGGTGACGTCAGGAAGGGGTTCGAGGATCTTTATAATTCACGAACCTTATCCTCAATATAAAACTCAAAGATGCGAACAGAGTTTGTGGAAGGAGAGCCTCCAAAGCTCCTCCCGACCATCAGAAGCAGACCCCAGTTTTACTGCACAAGAAACTTAGACAGTGTTCACTGAAAAATGTCTTTTACAGACAGTGCCGTCGCGCTTTCCTACTTCAGTAGTAACACTTTGTGTGGACGCCTAGTTGAATGGTTGGGAAAGCATTCATATCTACCTAAACCTCAAAAATAACGTTATAGTCTATTGCATCAACAGACTAGGCCCGAGGTCTCCTCAATTAAACCACGTAATGATAGCCGTCTTTATGTTGGCTCAGAAAAATGGTTGGCAATTTTCCACATCACACATTCAGTGCGATCAAGTCCCTGGCCTTCAAGTGGATCTATTTGCGATGAGTTTTAGCATGATACTTCCCTTCTAGGTAGTACCGGCAATGGTTCAAGCAGTAGTTGGAATAGACACAATGTTCCCGGATGGGAATTGCTGGACGACAATTTACCTGTTTCCACTGTTCAACCTACTCATGAAGGTTTTGTACAGGCTTAGACCTTTCAAGGGATGGTTGCTCTGGTGGCTCTTCGGTAGCCAAAGGGCAACTGGTTTCCCATTGTCGCGGATTTGAAGCCCAACTTGGTGCCGTGACCATCCCGATTCTGTCTCAGGATAGATAGAGGGAGATTGTCTATGCTTCATCACGGAGATAGAACAATCTTCATCTCCTGATTTTTTTCGCCCTAGCCCTAGGAATGAAGTTTAAAATTCAATGTGATAAGTGGGTATTTTCCGAAACTCTGAGTCGTCTAAAACCATGACTCATGATGAAATGCCATGGACAAAACGGGTCAAATATGTCAAAGATATAAATACAGGGTCGATTTCTATGGATTTTTGTTTAGGTTTCCAGCTTTCTTTGCATATTTAAGGTCTAGCTTCCTCCACGATTTCGTCATACCCTTAGGCCCTCACTAGACCTATACTATACGCCTTTGATGTCGACTTTACCTCGGATCTCTTCAACACAGTTCCAAAGGTT
Source organism: Palaemon carinicauda (assembly GCF_036898095.1). Lineage (NCBI taxonomy): Eukaryota > Metazoa > Arthropoda > Malacostraca > Decapoda > Palaemonidae > Palaemon > Palaemon carinicauda. Next base: position 42,886,756 of record NC_090729.1, read on the forward strand.
TGTGCAAGGCTAAGGCTATCGGCGCCACCGAAGCTTATGTCTTCTCTTCGTCTTTGGACTAAGTTTTGCAATTCAGTTCGGACATAGGCAATCAAAATGCTTCTATTTATGATCCCAATCGGAAAGTCCTCTTCTTAATGGGGATGCCTTTCGGTGCTCGGGTTAGTGACATTGTGACGATTTTTAGAGACAAGAACCACATTGAATTTGTGGATAATGGTGATGTTAATTTATACCTTGATCCCACTTTTCTGGCTAAGAATGAACTTCCCTTAAACCTTGGGGTCTACAGAAAATAGTTCCCCTACCAAGTGATCCTTTCCTGTCTCTAATGCACTGTCCAAAAGTGTATTTTCTGAGAACAGTGCAGTTTAAGGGAGGTCTTCTGTTTCAAAATAATACAGTGGGGTCAGATTTGTCTCTGAATCAGTTAAGAGCTAAGATTACTTACTTTATCCAAGGAGCGTACCCGGTTAGTAAGACATCGGGTCTTGACCCTAAGGATGTGGCTTCCTTCTTGAACTTTTCCCAGTATATGTCCTTCAAGGGATTGTAGGCATATACTGGTCAGAAGTCCATTTGGGTTTTCTTCAGGCATTATATGAAGCAATTGGAGGAGACACGGCAGTTTGTGGTGGCTGCGATAAGTGTTATCAAACCCGCTACAACAACGTAGCCCACAATGCACATCAGCTTGTTACCAGCAATAAGTAAACAGTAGTTTTTGCTTCAAGGTAAGAAGGAAACTATGCACTTCATCATTTCCTTTTCAGTTCACAGGTGTCTTTCCAACGCTTTGTGTGTTCTTTCAGTTCTGCAGCCTAACTATCTAAATGATAGATAAGCTATATCTCATTTGGTTTGGGTGATTACCCCTTTTTGAACAGATGTGATGATGTGTCTTTTGATCAGGTTTACCTTGTCACAAGTTTCTTATGGTTCCTTATGTCATGTCTTTGTACCCTAATGTTACCTTATGTATCAGCATGGACGGGATGCATTTGCTTTGCTCAAAAATTTTCCCTATGCAGTTAATAATGATTGCTTGTTAACCTTGGAACTGATTATTGTGAGTAAAAGGCAATAAATTGTTAAATGCCTTTTTCTTTTGCACCCTACTATTATAATTATAATTACTGTAGCGGCATTAAATTTCGTTTACCTTCTCATTATTATCCTTCTTGACCATAATTGGTTTTAATCTCTTGGTGAGTTTTGGTTCCATACGCCTCACCTATGATGCATCCTTTAGTTCTGCGTTCCTTAGAGTTCTCGACACTGGAATCAGATAATTTTTCAATTGCGGAGGGCGGTCCTTTGGTCCTTATTGCCTCCTTGTCGGACCATCATGCTGGTCAATTCGGCCTCTGAACTGTTCTGGGATATATAGTTGAGAGTGATACTTATGCCTTCACAGAGTCATCCTGTAAGTGGATTTTGGCATTGGGACCTCTCTCTTTGAAGCTTCCTACCGAAGCATAGGTAAATCTCTGGTACACTTCCATTAAGACGACAAAGGTCAAACCCCAAAAACGGATTTTGGCGTAGGAAAAATCTTTTTTTGGGTGATATAGCCCTGTCGTTCTGATGGCCCACCTGTTACGTTGTCCCTCCACGATGCCTTGTCGGATGCCTCTTCTCACGCTAGTTGCAGTGCTGTGTGGAATGAGTTTATCAGAGACGAGTAGAACTATGAAGTGATATGATATATAATGGCTCCTCATCTATCCTCCTCCTAGATTCCTAGACTGGGTTAAATCTCTTTGGGGTGCAGATATCTATGGCTATCTACGGATACATCCCTGATTATACTCAAGATCTTAGGATAGTCGTTCCGGGGTTAGAACCCCGTAATACCTGACCGTAATTCCTTGTAATATTACTCACAGAAATATTATACACTAGGAAGCTGTCTGAAGGAACTTCCATCAAGACGACATGGCTCGAGCCAAAAATAGATTTTTCATATGTCAAAATCCGCTTTTCTTTACTGGGCAAACTTTGGGATTCACTCTGGTTGCTGTTCCATGCCATTAAGTCCAAGCACTAACTCGTGTCGACATACGAAAAACTGTTTAATGTATCTTTTCTTAACATTAGAGAAAATATTTCTTAATTAAATTCTTGTATTTGGAATAAACCACCCTAAATAAATCTGTAGAATTACTCTAGTAATGAAACAGTATATGTTTAACCAGTAAATAAGTGAGTTATCTTAATGAATAAGTAAGGTAAGAAATCTTTGATAAATTCAATAATACGAAATAATAAGAAAAATCTTGATTATGATATTTGGTCAGAAGAGCTTTCAATCTTTGTTTTCTTAGGTATATCCATTTTAAGATTTTCCTTAAACTAGGAACGCCGCATTGTTTATCAATACATGACGATTAATTAGCATTATAAGAACGAGGTTTATAGTTTACATTTGCTTCCTTCATAAGGTAAGTTCCAAATTATTCATGGGGTAGTTATAAGAAAAATGGGTTAAGATTGAATTGGAAAGTTGGTGGTATATAAAACTAGAATATTTACTAGGAGAGAATAGACATCATACAGTTTTATTACATTTTCACCTAAAACTATAAAATTGAGTATTATTTAAACATTGGTCACAAAAAAATGAAAATTTATGATCAAGAAAACATAATTCATATTATTGATAACAGAAATAAAAGGAATCTGAAAATAAAAAAGATGAACCTTCTCTTCAGTAGTTTTGAAGGGAATCCAAACAGTTAAAGCACTTGGCAAAGTTTCAAAACATGAACCACGCTGAAAGGGTAAAACAATCTCTAAATATTTCCTCTCCGAGGATGAAATAGACTATTTGTCGGCAAGTCTTCCATCTTGATTAAGGGATGTGAACGAAAATTGCTGGACAATGCAAAAAAAAAGAAAAAAAAAAATGTATGATGGAATAGTTTCTTTTTGAGTTTAGGGATAGAAGGCTGTGATATATTTCGGAATTCTTTGTAAAAATGTAAAGGTTTTAACTAATTCACTATACTTTTCAAAGCCACATTGATCTTGGAAAAGCAACCGGGAACATATATATATATATATATATATATATATATATATATATATATATATATATATATATATATATATATATATATATATATATATATATATATATTGGGCTCAGGCCATGTCGTCCTGATGGAAGTTCCTAATAGGTAGCTTTGTAGGATATATTTGACTACAGTGATATTCCCAGAAAATTTTACCTTAAGGTATCCAGAATTCCTACTCCTGGAGCGAATACCCTTAAATAATCTCACAGGGATATCGCATAATATCAGAGGACTTATTCTTGACACGTCACATAGCTATCTTCACCCCGAACAGTATTAACGCATCGAGGGGTTACAGAGACAAGAATCTGAAACGAGAATGAAAAGATAGCGGCTCATAAGGCATCTCTCCAATTCCGTTTCCAGTGTGTATCTGATGAAGGCGGTAGCGCCCTCTACATTCCTTTTTGTGTAGCTCTACTACTCGGTGTTTTCCCTTGTGTTCTCTCGTTATTTTAGATTTAATTCAACATTTTGATGACTTCTTCGGCCTCTTCTGCCTCTAGGAAGTTGAGTATTATCTTTACTATGTTTAAATGTAAGCTCTTGTCGTTTTGAATTAAATCAAAAGTGATATTAACATAAACAAGAGCTGTTGCCTACCAGAGGCATCCTGGATGCTATCGCTCGCTATTTATGGGTCATTTAGTTAGCTAGAGCGAGGTTCCCGGTTTGTTATGCTTTAATAATCTAGCTATTTAGCTCCTCTAGGAGTGCTTATATTATACCCTCAGTTTTTAGTTCGGTGATTTAGGTAACCGATCTTGCCCTTCGCGAGGCTTAGTAGCCTAGACGTCTGGCCCTAGTACTTTCATGCATGATATAAGTTTTTCCGAGTGTTATATTATTAAAGCTATAGGCAAATATTTTATATATGTAAGATATTGTTGAATGTTTTTTCCAAGATTGTATACGAGAGAGTTTCGGTTAGGTAATCGATTCTCACCTTAACTAGTCTAGTAATCTAGATACAGTAGTATACTTTCGCACATCCCCGATTGTTCTTTTCTCCTCTAGAGGCTAAGTTCAAACCCTCTCTCCCTCTCTAAGCCTTCGGCTTAATCCTAATGGTTCTATCTGTATAATAATTCATGTATAACTATTCTAGGATATGTCTGTCCTGACCTGATAACCAGAGTGACTGTTTTTTTGTGTTAGGGCAGAACATCAGAGTTTCTAGTCTGTGGTCTGCTTCTTCCTAGCATAGAGAATGAGTCTCTTTTGAAAGGTTAGAGGCGGACACAGGAAGCTTTGCTTCCCTAGTCCATGTTGGAAGGATTCTGTAAGAGATGATTCCTTCCTCTAGTGGCCTACCAGACTGTCCTGTGTTGTTTTTCTAAGGCTGGAGAAGGGGTTTTCTCTGTTGCCCGGCGAAATAACTTCACCTAACTTTGTTCTGGTTGGGAGGAGGATAGCAAGTATTGCCAGTCTTCCTCCCTAATAGACAACTCTAGGTTAGGATGAGCTTCCCTAATGGCTGAGTGTGTCTCTTGCTAGAATGAAGTCTATAGGACCCTTATCCCTTCCCCACCTCGTTTTCTTTTTTTTTTCTTTTGGCCGCAGTCCTACATCCGTACCTAGTGAAGGTTAGGATGGAGGACTGGCTCAGCTCTCTGCCGGCTGGCATTACGTGTCGGCCGGCAGACACCCTTCGTTCTTTGCAGAGTGAACCTCAGACCTCCCTTGGTCTCCCTTCCATGTCTGCCGGTAGAGCCCAGCAGGCTATGGATTCTTTGGAAGCCTGAATGCTACATTCTCCCCTTCCTTAAGTTCACTCTTTCTGGATGAAAGGTCGTATGGCAATGCCGCCTTATAACCTTACATCCATACTGTTTCTCTGACTCTTGTGTTGCACCCGTAACCCGACTGCCGGCTTAACAGCTGACAGCCGGGCAGGTGGAGGTTCTCTGGTTCTTGGCTACTGTCGGCAGGGATGGGTATTATTACCTTTGCCTGCCGGCAGTGGAAACACAGCCCGGATCTACTGGCCACTACGATTAGCGGCCGGCAGCCGGGTATTAGTGTTTTCTGCTGTCAGCTGGCAATGATTGCCGGCCGGCACACAGTCGCGAATCAGTGGGCTGCCGCCTATTAGTTAAAGATAGTATATCTTTGAACTATACAGGGGTAGATGCCGGCCGGCACGTACAGGCGCACGTCGGCACGTACCGGCGCGTGCTAGCCGGCACAACAGCATGTGTTGTACAGTAGTTGCTATATTTGTAGTGTAGTACACAATGCATTAGCAGAAACTGCCGTACAAAGCTGGTGATAACACTAAAGTTCTTCATCATACTTAATGTTATCTTGTACAGCCTTTTGTTGAGACCGTACAATATATAGAAAGTGAGTTCTTTCTCTATTCAATCTATCCAGTATATTAAAACTTTATTTTAAGGTGTGAGCTACACCTTAACTTTCCGCTTAGGAAAATATATAAGGTATTCTTGAATAGAATTAACCTTATTTTTAATATCTCGGGAAGTTTCAGCAATTGACTGGATAGGAAATACAAGTATGTGTCTTTCCTTCCTTCTTTTATAGCTTTTCTATATAAGCTAAATGTCTCAATATAAGTGAAAATCTTCACTTGATACTCATGGATTTTTCTTCTCTTTACAAGAGGACCATCCGAAGTGCGGGAGTGTGTTCTGTAATGTCCGCAGTAAGAACTTCTGTGGACATCAACTTTGCAGGAGGAACGCACCATGCGCATCCTCCAGAGGTGATCTCCGCTATTGGAACTCCCAGGTTTGTGCAGTTTGTTCTAACCTGATTACCAAGGCTTTTGACGACCCTAAGTCGACGGAGTCAATGGATGCTGCCAGGGAAATGTTACGATCCTGGGTGAGGGGTTTTCAGAAAAACACCTCAGGCCCCTACCTTCCAAATGAGATGAGGAGGGCCTACCTTTTCCCTAAAGCATCGGCTGATGCAATCATCCCCCAGCCTCAGGTGGATATACCAACTGCCCAGAATCCGGTAGATTTTAAAGTCTCGGCCGCCCTTCAAGACATCGAATTGGACGATAGGATGTCGGAGGTGTCGGATTCTACTGAGAAGGACCTTCTAGGAGAAGGTCAGGAGGAGGAGCTGTTCCAGGCTACTCAAGTAGAAGAGGGATAAATCGATGAGATGATCCAACAGATTCAAAAGAAGAATGATGAGAAGGAAGCTGCAATGAAACTGGAGATACGTAGACTTGCAGCATCACGTGGGCCTCAGAAGCGGCTCAGCGTGAAGGATCTTCCTTTGTGCTCGGATACCAATCCTTGCAGGTATGCCGAACACATGCCAATGACAACCGGGAAGATCGTGATTTCAGAAAAGTTGGGAGCAATTCCCCTGGAAGAAGTGGAATTTTGGCCCAACAAAGATTTTTATCCGGAATGCTATGTCCGTCTTAGGAAGGAGCCAGCCACAAAGGAGGAGACGGAGCAGAAGGAGGTCATAGTGTTTTACCCTAGTAAAGCTCAGACGTTACTAGCGAGCTCGATAAAAGAGAGGGGCTTCACTAACTCAAAGGTGCCCGCCTTGAGTAAGAAGCTTCCCTCCTTTGTGGCCTCTCCTACCAAAGCCTTTCCCTTCTTGGAAAAGGGATATAAGGCAGCCTTAAAGGGGGTGGAGGCAGGGAAACCATGCCCCTCCTTGGAGGAGTGCAAGCCGTTATCTCTGACCTTGCCCTTGGACCAAGAAGACTGGAAGGACGTACACCTTACCTTCTCAGTCGGGAAGCTGGAAGCTGATATTGCTGAACGCCAGTTTGGTGAGGCACTTCCAAAACTGTCGGAGGTTCTCCTGCGTAGAGAGCAAGAGTCAAGAGAAAGGATTGCGGCATCGATGTTGTTGCAAACGACACTAGAAACGATGGCAAGTGACCCCAAGAACCAGGACATGTTCATGGTTGTGGCCAAAACCCATCTGGCCACAATTACGAAGGATCTCTATAGCTTTATTAAAGCTAGGAGTGCCTGTAGAGAGTTCGTGTTCGCCTCGGCTGCGGTGAGGCACAAACCGAGGAAACTGATCTCCTCTCGTATTTGGGGGAAGTGGTTAAAGAGTTAGTAGACAAGGCCACCACAGAGAATAGGAACCTTCTCAAAAAGTGGGGCTTATATCTTAAGAGAAAGTCTTCTCCGGATGAGGGTCCCCAACCCAAGAGGAAGACAAAAAGGCCTAGGCCATGCTCTCGGCTGGCTAAACCCTACCGACAGCAACATCAACAACAACTTCCTGTGACCGCGGTGCCTCATATAGTGGCACAACCTCCAACTACGTACTAGCTGGTACCTCAACAAGTGGCGACACAATCGCTTGTTCTTAACCCAGCCTTCGAAAGGCAGACTTCTTCCTTTCGTTCGAGAGCTAGAGGAACAGCCAGAGGTTCTTCTAGACGCCCTTCAAGAGGAAGGGGATACAGGAGAGGACGCGGTCAAGGAGGCAAGGCCTCAAGTCCACAACAGCAGAAGTGAGATACTTCCAGTAGGAGGGAGACTACAGCTATTAAGGGATCGCTGGACCTTCGATCCCTGGGCCCACAGCCTAATTAAAAATGGACTAGGTTGGAGCTGGAGCAGTCCTCCACCTCAATTTCCTTAATTCTTCCAATACTCATCCCCCGTTCTGGAAGAATATGTCCGAGAACTCTTAGACAAAAGAGTAATCCGGAAAGTTAAGTCAATAAAATTCCAAGGAAGGCTGTTTTGTGTTCCAAAGAAGGACTCAGAAAAACTCAAAGTCATTCTAGACTTGTCGCCACTTAACAAGTTCATAGTGAACTACAAGTTCAGAATGCTCAAGCTTCAGCACATAAGGACCCTACTGCCCAGAAGGGCATATGCTGTCTCTATAGACTTGTCAGACACTTATTGGCACGTTCCAATTAACCGTTACCTCTCCTCCTACCTAGGCTTCAAGTTACATAGAAAACTTTACGCCTTCAGAGCCATGCCTTTCGGGCTAAACATGGCCCCAAGGATTTTCACGAAGCTCGCGAACGCAGCCGTCCATCAATTACGCCTAAAGGGGGTCCAAGTAGTAGCTTACTTGGACGACTGGCTGGTGTGGGCAGCATCCAGGACAGAATGCATGTAAGCTTCTAAGATAGTGATCCAATTCCTGAAACATCTAGGATTCAAGATCAACATTAAAAAGTCTTGACTTTCCCCAGCTCAAAAGTTTCACGTGGTTGGGAATCCACTGGAATTTGGAGTCATTCCATTCCTAGTAAGAAGAGGAAAGAAATAGCAGGATCTGTCAAGAGAATATTGAAATCCAAACAGATATCAAGACGCGAACAGGAGAGAGTGCTGGGCTCTCTACAGTTTGCTTCAAATAACAGATCCCGTGCTAAGAGCACAGCTTAAGGATGCAACAGGAATCTGGAGAAAATACGCATCTAACGCGCGAAGAGATCTAATAAGACCACTACCGACTCGGCTGTGGACGCTTCTCAAGCCGTGGTCCAATGCCAAGCAATTGAAAAATTACTACTTCTTCAACCTCCTCCTCCATCAGTAACTAGCCACACAGACGCTTCAAAGGAAGGCTGGGGAGGTCACTCTCATCAGATGAGAGTCTAAGGAGCTTGGTCCAATCTTTTCATGTCATTTCACATCAACTTTCTAGAAGCCATGGCAGTACTTCTGACACTAAAGAAAGTTTCTCCTCGCCACTCGACCCACATAAGACTGGTTCTAGACAGCGAGGTGGTAGTGAGATGCCTGAATTGACAAGGGTCAAGGTCACCTCAAATCAACCAAGTGATGTTGACCATATTCCGTTTGGCGGAAAGGAAGAAATGGCACCTGCCAGCAGTTCACATTCAAGGGTTCCGCAATGTGACAGTGGATGCTCTATCCAGGTTTACACCTATAGAGTCAGAATGGTCCCTTGACGCAGGATCGTTCTCCTTCATCTCGAGTGAAGTCCCTGAGCTGCAGATAGACCTCTTTGCGACGAAAGACAACAAGAAAATAGATCGTTACATGTCCCCATACGAGGATCCGCTAGCGGAGGCAGTGGATGCTATGTCCCTGGACTGGAACAGATGGTCCAGTATTTATCTGTTCCCTCCGCACAACCTCCTTTTGAAGGTCCTCGATAAGCTGAGATCTTTCAAAGGGAAAGCGGCATTAGTGGCCCACAAGTGGCCAAATAGCGTGTGGTTCCCTCTGGCATTGGAACTACGACTAAAATTTGTACCGCTACCAGATCATCCCTGTCTCAGCGAGTACAGAAGTCGACTGTCTTTGCTTCATCACAGAAAACACGGAACCTACATCTCATGATTGTCTCTCCTTAATGATGAGAAAAAGACTCGGTGTTAAAAGTCAGTTCAGACTTTTGGAGGAAACCAGAAGACATTGTAAGACTTCAGGGAAGAAACAGATATCCCTTTTCAAGCCGAAGAAACCAAAAGAAATCTAGACAGATTCCTATTTATCATTCTTCATTCACCTTCATGGGCAAGGTTTAGCAGCCAACACAATTCTTTTGTTCAAGTCTGCCTTGACAAGACAGATACCATATGCCTTACAGGTCGACCTTTCTAACGACGTTCTTTATGAACTACAAAGGCC
>NC_090729.1:42943916-42953916 GCF_036898095.1 Palaemon carinicauda
TAGGAGACAGTTTTTAATCCTCTAACTCCGAATAACAATTGAAGATATGCCATTAAGAGATTACCTTGTTAATCAGAGCAGCACTTATGAACTCATTAGTGTCCCGGTAAAGATAAATTTAAAAATTTTTTTCGGACAGACTTATCGTAAATAAACTAGAAATTCATAGGGAATTTGCAAATGTCTTACGAGTGTCTTAGAAAGATTGTCCATATCTAAGTGCCTTTTTATGTTCGAAGTTAGATACGATGTTTATAATCTATAAAAATCCATATTGAATGTATAGTATTTAGTGTTTCAGAGACATATACAACTTAATCTTATAAATGACATCATAAATAAAACAAAATTTACTCATACACACTCATTTATGTATGCATTGGTAGAAATAAGAATACTAGTTTCATACATGATTAAAGCGATTTCTTCATGAAGCCCTTTGATGCTTGGAGATATTATTTTTTTTTTTTTGAAACCTTCAGATCTTTTTGTATATAAGTGCATAGGTATTGTACAGCTTATGCAATATATTTGAATATTTGTAAGTACGTTCCATACTATCACTTTCCCATAGATAATATAAAAATCTTTAAAAAATCAATATACCTGAAGATGTAAGGAGTAACGTTTCACTTGTACCATACATGTATCACACGCTCTCGTGCATTGTATTGGTATTTCTGTTTTTGTATACAGTACTGCCGTTATCGCTCTCCTCTCACACTGATAACTTGTTCATAACTATATTTTTCTGCAGCCTTGCGCTTGAGATTTTGTGACGTTCTAGAGTGGAGCGGATTGTATTAATACTCAAGCTGCTTCCAAATAAATTCAGCTGAATTCACAGAAGTCTCTCAGTTACCACTTAACTGCTCAGTAGCACATCGGTGACCACCAGAGTCATTGAATGTTCAGCTCCCTCTCAGTTTCCACCTTATTGCCCCGCCTCTGAAACTACTATTCTTCGCCAGTGGAGAAGTATTTGCTTGGTTCTAGTTGGCTGAAATCTAGTTTTGAATAGAGGGCGTGACTCGGTAAAGCATCAAATCAGATTATGTTCTCGTAGCCATCCACACGGACTCTTTCCTGGAACTCTCTAATTAACTGTGTTGACAAGGGGACACCACAATAACAGATGATGAGCTCAAATCATACCTCCTGAAGCAGGTACTCACCATCACCAGACACCCGCATAGCAAAATTTTTTCCACTCGCAAACAACCATTAGAGGACCAAAAAGTTTTGCTTTTCCTGAGGGAAATGATCAGCATTGTTTGCGTGCATGCTGCCAATGAAGGCTCTCCTCGTGAAGTGAATGTACTTAGTGCACTTTGGGTATGTCACCTACCAGAAGCTATACGTGCTACCATCACTGATGTCGATATTTTGCCCATGAAGGACCTGATGACCAAAGACCACTTTTAAGTACACGGCGTACTCTGTTTAAATCTGCCGACATCCGCCTGATAGCTGATAATATATCGGCGATACCCATCAATGGTTATGAAACCCTAATACTATTGTTTGAAAGCGCCAAATATATTTGGAAGCTTACTATTGCTGACGTAACATTACCAGTCCTTTGGGTGGATTTCCTATCACACTTCCACATCCTGCTTGATATAGCACTCCGATGGTTATACAACACGGATCCGTGTCTTCAGCGCCTCCCCAACCCTCGGTATTTCTTTCTGCATTAGTGCTTCCACGGATGCCTATGCCTATCTCTTCAAATCCTACCCATGAATTCTAAATCCAGAGCTTCAACAAACGCCCATGGTTCCTGCGAAATACCATATTTATCACCACATCAAGACGATGGGTCCCCAAAAGTTCGCCAGATTCCAATGTGTGACACCGGATCGTTGGACTTTTCCTAAACGGGTGAAGCCCTCATATATTGTCCTGATTACAGACGGCTGAGCATGAGGACAGACCCAGATCACTACCCCTCAAAAACATAGCCGAAGTGACCTCCTACTTGCACAAAGTGAAGGTTTTCTTTGTGCTCAACCACCTGAAGGAGTATCATCAGGTGACCAGAAACCCAAAAGACATGTCAATGACCATCATCACCACTTCCTTCAGTACCTACACCTTCAATTACTCCTGTTTTGGTGTATGCAATGCTGGGGTGTGGAGGAATATTTTTTTTATTTATTTTCATTTATTTTTTGTTTGCCAAATCCAGAAAGAGAGAGAGAGAGAGAGAGAGAGAGAGAGAGAGAGAGAGAGAGAGAGAGAGAGAGAGAGAGAGAGAGAGAGAGAGAGAGAGAGAGAGAGATTGTTTGTTGTGAGAATGACTGTTGGTTTAAATTAGGTTGTTTATATATGTTTTTAGCTAGGCTAGGGCAGTGGTGAATGTCTTGAGTGAATGTTTTTTTTTTCATTTGACTGCAGCTAGAGGCAGTTGTGTGCATGTGAACACTGGATTATTATTATTATTATTATTTTTCGACCAGAGAGGAAGTGTTTAATTATTTCGACAGTAAGTACATATTATTTATCTTTGCTATGAGTGATTCTAAATGACAGACAGTTTCTTATTTAACTTTGATTATAGTGCGATAGTTTTGTTATCTAGGAGTGCTGGAAAGTGTTTTTCCATTTTTATTTTGCAGGCCGCAATTCCTCTTTTGAAGAACTCATTTGTGAATGTTGATCTATAGTTGCTGACCTGGCCTGTAATAGATTGCATTTAGACTGCTCTATTGGATTGCTCAACCATTGATGACCTAGCCTGTGTATTTCGATTGTAATGATGATGATGATGATGATAATGATGATGATGATAATGATGATGATGATGACGATGACGATGACGATGACAATGACGCTGATAACTACGACCCCAATCAGGGAGGCAGTTGTGGCAAATTGCCACACAGTTTAATCTGGTAATCACAAAGCTCTGGTAGTGTGCCGAGAAAGACAGTTCAGCTTTCTGTGGACGAGTGTTGGTGTCGCAATATTCATAAACACATATTTTTTTGTTGGCGTGCGCATGATTTTTAAGTTCTGTTAGTTTTTTTTCGTTGGTTTATTTGAAATGTGTCGCGTTTTTTTCTTTATATTTAGTGTTAAGTTTATAATTAGTTTTAAGTGTTATTTTTTTGGTTATGGATGGTTTTGTGTTAAGTATTTAAGTTTCAAGAAATATAGTTTTAAGGTTATATTTTGTTGTTATTTCCCTTCTGCCATAGAGTCCAGTTGATAACACAAAGGGAAAGTTTGTGTCGTAGGACAATTTGACTGTTAGAGTGATTCAAGGGTGTAGGGTTTGTTCTTTTGACATCCTGCCACATTATTTTGTCACCCAAAACAGGGAGTGCCGAGGTGGGATTGATAGCTGGACTCTTGGACGAAGGATTGATAGGATACAAAATTATATTTAAGATTGAGAAAAATGGAAGAGTAGAACGAACTATTAAAGGAGGAATTGCAGTTGGTTAAAGAATGTGAGGAGAAGTTTTTAAAAGAGACAGAGAAATTGTTGCACGAGAATGACAGGCTGAGTTGTGAGAATGAAGAGATGCAAAGGAAACTAAGGGAACCTAAGGGACCTGTAGAGAGAGTGGAAGAGTGTGTTGAGATGAGGATGCAACATAATGAGGAACGAAGGGACAAACGAATGGAAGCTATGATGGGGCAAGTAATGGGAATGATGAAAACTTTCATGGGTGAAGGTGCAGTCGGAGGAGTGGTTTCTGCTTCGGGTAATGGGGTGATAGTGGAAGAGAAGGCTAAAGTAAGTGATAATGGGGAAGGGAGAGAGTGAGATTGACGATAAGGGAATTAGGCATAGTAGGGATGATCAGAAATGTGATAGGGAGAATGAGAAGAAAGGTAAAAGTAATGTGAAGAGGGAAAAGAAGAAAGGTCTGAATGAGATTAAGTATGATCATGGATGGGTGAAAGTGGTGGGAAAAAGGATAGGAATGGAATGGTTAATGATGGGAATTTGGGCGTTGAATTGTATTCTTTATATTCAAATGAAGAAGGAAACAAGAAGGGATTAGGCAGTTAAAAAAGTAGTGAAAATGAAGTTGAACTTTGTAAGTCAGTGGTTATGAGAGAGGTACCGAGGTGTGAAAGGTTTAATGAACATAGCATTAGGAATGTGTATGACATTTTTAGGGAGTAAGAAAGGTTTTGTCAGGCTAAGTATTGTGATAGTAAGAGAGTTTGGGCTTGGGAGTTAGAAGAGTATTTTACAGGGTATTTGTTGATGTTGTATGGTATGATAATGATTGTAGAGGATGTTGATTATGAAAAAGTGAAAAAGAGAAAAATTGATCAGATAAAACATATGAAAGGGAGTGTTAGGTATAAGGGTAAGAATGATTTTGATGAGGCACGGATGAATGTAGGAGAAGCGATATCAATGTATGTATGTAGGTTGGAGACATAACCCAGGGAGAAGTATGGGGATGAAGGCATAAATGAGAATAAGGAATTAATGAAGTTTTTGGCTACTTTACATAATAATGTTGCTGAGTGTATTAATTTGGAACGGAAGAAGAAAACGAGGTGGACAAAGGAAAGACTGACCTGGGATGATATCTTACAGATAGTTGAGGACTACGAATTAGATAGATGTATGAAAGAAAGTAAATATATGAATGTGAGTACTGGAATGGAGGAAAATATGCCTGAATTAGTTAGTTTTAGATATGCTGTTATGAGAAGACTAATGAGGGTAGCTGATAGTGTAGTAGAGAGGAGTGTTAGTACGAGTAATTTGGGAATAACTGTAAAGATAAATGAAGGGTTTAGTCAAGGGAATCAGGTTTGGAGAGATAAAAGTGGTAGCGCGCAGCGAGGTAGGTCAGGTAGTTGTGTCCGTGAAGAGACGTGTTATAGGTGTGGGAAAGTAGGGAATTAAAAGAATGAGCGTAGTTGGGCTTTAGGAGCATGTTTCGGGTGTGGAGAGACATGGCATTGTTTTAGTGGGTGTAAGAAAGAGAAAGTGGTTAAGTGTAATTATCGGTGTGGTACGACTGGGCATATAGCAAGTTGATGTAGGAGTAATCGTACGAATGTGATATTCGATAGTTGTGGTAAGGATAGTCATTATGTGAGGATGTGTAGGGAACAGTATGCGAAGTGTACTAGAAGTGGTGTAGATGGACATATAGCTCTGGTTTGTAGGAAGAAGGGATTAAGTCAACAAGGATGTTCGGGAAACTAAGTAATCAGAGGGCTCAGCTAGGTGAGTCCTCGTGTGTGTGGGGAGTGAATGTAATGCATGTTTGTGAAGGTTTATTACATGAAAAAGTGATGGGAGAAAGAGTGTATGATTTCATGAGTGTGAAATTGACTTTTAATGGCATAGAGTTGGTTGGTGTGATTGATACTGGTTGTGGTGTTAATTTAATGTTTAGGAATGCACATGATAAGGTAAGGGATAATTGTGAATTTAAGGTATGTAAGGGTGAAGTGAAAGGCATTGGTAATTTAAGTAAGCTTGTGTTAGGCAAGATGCATTAAAAAGTTATGATTAAGGGTTTGATGATGGATGATAAGGATTTTTACGTGGTTGAAGGAACGAGTGAGAAATATAATGTATTGCTTAGGTATGATTTTTTGAAAAAAAAAATGTGGTTTAATTGTACATCGAAGAGTGAATATGATAAAGAGGAAAATTATGGGTAATATTATTGCGGAATTTTATTCAAAAGAAGATGGTGGAGTGAGTACGAAGGTGTGGAAGGGGTTGCCGTTGGTAGCAAGGGAAAGTGTAAAGTTATCAGGTAAGAAAATTGAAGTTATTAGTGTAAAAGTTTCCTGGCTGAGTAGTCTGGGTATTTCCAATAGTGACAAGGATAAATATGTAGTGGACGGTATGGAAAGAGGTAATTTGGTGAAAACAAGTGCATATATATATGACGGTGTTATGAATATGCAGGAACCCAAGATGTATGTAAGTTTGTTGCCAAGTGTTAGGAAGAAGAGAGTATGTGGTATATGTGAGGGCGATTGCATAGTATGTATGTGTACATTGATCAATGTAGAGGATGAAAGATATGTTAAGGCGATACAGGTAATGACTGGTAGGGTAAAGAATGATGACGATTGGGAGTACAATACGTCTAAAGAAAAAATTAGATAAGATCAGAGTATAGGTGAGGTGGAAAAGTAACGATTGTTTAAAATGTTGTGGAATATGCAGAAAATTTTGAGTCTTGGAGACGAGGATTTGGGGGGTCAAAGCTACCGGAATTTGAAATAGTTCTCGGTGATGATACCCCCATATATCAGCGTCACTGGCATTTTTCTCTGCCTATTGTCAGAGAGATAGCCCTATTGTCCCTATGCTAAAGCCTGATGGAAGTTTACGTATGTGTATTGATTATAGGAAGGTGAATGTGGTGGCTGACCGTATTTATAAGATGCATGGAAGGAAAGTTTTTACAAAATTAGATTTAGTTTGGGGCTATTACTAGGTGTTTCTGGCAGAGGGCAGCAGGCCCATTACTGCATTTTCGAGTAGCAACTGTCATTTTCAATTTGAAAAGTTTAGTTTTTTTCTTGCTAATGTGCCTGCTGCCTTCCAGAGGGCAATGAATGTTGTTTTGGCTGAGTTTAATCGACAGAAATTGACTGTTTATAGATGATGTTTTGATTGCGAGTGAGACTGTTGATGAATACATGCAGTTGCTTGAGGCAGTGTGGAGTCTGTTAATAGAAGTAGGTTTGAAAGTTAAGCTTGAGAAGTGTGTATGTTTGGCCAGGGAGGTGAAATATCTTGGGCATGTGGTGAGTGAATCAGGTATAAGGAAGAGTGATAAGTTTGTGAATAAGGTGGGAGAGTTTACATATTCCCGGACTGTGCACGAGTTGCGAGGTTTTCTTGGTTTGGTTGAGTTTGGTCGCAAGTTTGTTAGAGGTTGTTCAGGTATAGGGAAGCCTTTGAATGAATGGAAGGGTAAGAGGAATAGCACGAAGTTGAAATGGGATGATCGGATGATAGAAGTAATTGAAAGGTTGAAAAAAGAGGATGCAAAAGACGTCACTTTGGTATTTCTAGATTATAGCGAGACTGCGAATATGCTAGAGTTGTATACGGATGGGAGTGGGGTTATTAGGGGTGGTTGTTTAGTTCAAATGTAAGAAGCAAATGGAGAAGAGCAGTTGAGAGTAATGGCGTATGTTAGTAAAGCATTTAATGAAGCTGAGTGCAAGTATTCGACGATGGACGGGCAATTGGCTGCAATAAGATTTTGTGTAAAATCATTAAAAGTATTTTTATATGGTGTAAAATTTATTGTGCCTATTGACCATCAGCCCCTAGTGTATATGATTAGGAAAGAGTGTGTGAATGTAAGGGTTGCTAGGACAATAGAGGACTTGAATGAATTTGATTTTAGGTTAGAATATGTACCGGAGAGTAAAAATATGACAGCAGACGTGATGTCGAGAATGCATCGTAGGAAGGAAGAAAATGAGAGTGATTATAATTCTGAGAGATTATCTGAAGGTTTAGCTGTGAAACAAGGGTTTGAAGGGAAAGATATGTTCTATAAATGAATCTTAAGGGGGTTGGGGGAGTTAATACAGAGGGTTTTAGATAGGGAAATGCCAGGTAGTGTAAATGAGCTTAGAAGGGTGATGAATGAAGTATCGAAGGATATGGTATATAAGGAGGAGAATAGTGTACTTGAAGGGGAATTATTATCCAAGATATTATTGATGGAAAGTATATTGTATAGTGTAACTGTGCATTTGTATTTTGGATGGAATCGACTTATGGAATATAGGGCATATAAGGAGAATGGTAGAAGGTGCACCCATTCACTTGATAGTCCAATGCACAGTCTGCCCATCAGCAGTGACACATCTCTGTTTTGGCTGAATACAATTGTACCTTTCAGCAAGTCCTTGCGAAAATGAGTCCTGTTACCGATACCCTGTCAAAACCCACATTTGAAACCATACACCTAGGATTGGATCACAGTACCTTGGTAGAAGCCCAATGAAAAGATATAGCGTACCAAACTTGAAACACATCCTGCACATCCCTCCATTGGGAAATTTTCTCTCTCGAGGACTCCATTGCCACCTTCCTCTGCGGCGTCAGTACTGGTAGACTTAGACCGTGTATACCTTCTCCCATGTGATGACAGGTGTTTGATTTCATTCATGGCTATTCACATCCCCCTTGCCGTTGTACTGCAGAGCTACTGAAGAACAAGTTAATTTAGCATTACCATATTAAGAAAGCTAAGTATTGAGTCTGCGCTTGCCAAACCTCAAAAGTACATCGACACACGAATTCAGTACTGGGCACATTTCATCGTCAGTGGGGTCTTGACCTCATTCATATAAAATTTGTAGGTCCTCTATCTACATAACAAGTATATCATTGCCTGTTTACCGTCATTGACCGCTCCACTCGTTGGCCTGAAGCCATTTCTATGGAAACTGCAGCATCTCCCTCGTGTATAGC
This sequence comes from Palaemon carinicauda, assembly GCF_036898095.1. Lineage (NCBI taxonomy): Eukaryota > Metazoa > Arthropoda > Malacostraca > Decapoda > Palaemonidae > Palaemon > Palaemon carinicauda. Next base: position 42,952,366 of record NC_090729.1, read on the forward strand.
ATCCTTACATTCTGGATGAATAGCAAGTTTTTCTATCCGTAAGCCTATTACCTCCGCCATTAATACCACTTCCACCTTTCAATTGCAGATATCATTAGTGAATCTCTTGGGGACCACCCTTCATCAGATAACCGCATACAACCCTGCTGCCCATGGTATGGTTGGACCTTTTCATCATACCTTCAGAGCTTTAATGTCCCACAACAAGGATTTTAACTGGCTTACCCATCCTCCTTGGGACCTCCTGCAACTAAAAACCACTCCTAAAGGCCGCCTGTAGGACTCGACAGCTGATATGGGGCAGGCGACATCGTTGGTCATTGCTGACAATTTCTTTTTTGTCTGCAACCTCGTCTGACATTCTCAATCACCTATGTCATGTTGCTGGTATCTTTACTCCATCCACCAGACTTACAAGTACCCAGCTTTTTATTATTATTGTTATTACTATCCAAGCTACAACCCTAGTTGGAAAAGCAAGATGCTATAAGCCCAGGGGCTCCAACAGGGAAAAATAGCCCAGTGAGGAAAGGAAATAAGGAACTAAATAAATGAAGAGAACAAATTAACAATAAATCATTCTAAAATAAGAAACAACGTCAAAACAGACATGTCATATAATAAACTATCAACAACATGAAAAACAAATATGTCATAAATAAACTATATAAAGATTATGTCCGCCTGGTTAACAAAAAAGCATTTGCTCCAACTTTAAACTTTTGAAGTTCTACTGATTCAACCACCCGATTAGGAAGATCATTCCACAACTTGGTCACAGCTGGAATAAAACTTCTAGAGTACTGCGTAGTATTGAGCCTCGTGATGGAAAAGGCCTGGCTATTAGAATTAACTGCCTGCCTAGTATTACGAACAGGATAGAATTGTCCAGGGAGATCTGAATGTAAAGGATGGTCAGAGTTGTGAAAAATCTTATGCAACATGCATAATGAACTAATTGAACGACGGTGCCAGAGATTAATATCTAGATCAGGAATAAGAAATTTAATAGACCGTAAGTTTCTGTCCAACAAATTAAGATGAGAATTAGCAGCTGAAGACCAGACAGGAGAAGAATACTCAAAACAAGGTAGAATGAAAGAATTAAAACACTTCTTCAGAATAGATTGATAACCGAAAATCTTGAAAGACTTTCTCAATAAGCCTATTTTTTGTGAAATTGAAGAAGACACAGACCTTATATGTTTCTCAAAAGTAAATTTACTGTCGAGAATCACACCTAAAATTTTGAAAGAGTCATACATATTTAAAGAAACATTATCAATACTGAGATCCGGATGTTGAGGAACCACCGTCCTTGACCTACTTACAATCATACTTTGAGTTTTGTTAGGATTCAACTTCATACCCCATAATTTGCACCATGCACTAATTCTAGCTAAATCTCTATTAAGGGATTCACCAACCCTAGATCTACATTCAGGGGATGGAATTGATGCAAAGAGAGTAGCATCATCTGCATATGCAACAAGCTTGTTTTCTAGGCCAAACCACATGTCATGTGTATATAGTATAAAAAGTAATGGGCCA
>NC_090729.1:42971416-42986015 GCF_036898095.1 Palaemon carinicauda
TGCTGGCCGGCATGTTATTGCCAGCCAGCAGAGACCTTTTTCTTCTGCAGAGTGAACCCTAGGCCTCCCTTGGTCTCCCTTCCGTGTCTGCTGGTAGAGCCCGGCAGGCTGTGGATTTATAGGAAGCCTGAATCTACATTCTCCCCTTCCATATGTTCACTCTTTCTGGATGGAAGGTTGTATGGCAATGCTTCCTTATAACCTTACATCCATACTGTTTCTCTTGGTAATGTATTGTACTCCTATCCCGACTGCCGGCTTAAACGGCCGGCAGCCGGGTAGGTGGAGGTTCTCTGGCTTGTAGTCACTGCTGGCCGGCATGCGTATCGCTACCTTTGCCTGCCGGCAGTAGAAACACATCCCAAGATCTGCCGGCCACTACGATTAGCGGCCAGCAGCCAGGTGGTAGTGTTTTCAGTTGCACACATTTACGAGCCAATGACCTGCCGCCTATTAGTTAAAGGTAGCATACCTTTGAACTATACAGGGCTAAATGTCGGCCGGCACGACTGCATGCGATGTACAGTAGTTATTATATTTGTGGTGTAGTACAAACTGCATTAATAAAACTACAGTACAGAGTTTGTTGTAACACTAAAGTTCTTCCAACATACTTAATGTTATCTTTTACAACCTTTTGTTGAGACTGTACAATATATAGAAAGTGAGTTCTTTCTTTATTCATTCTATCCCGTATATTAAAACTTTATTTCAAGGTGTGAGCTACACCTTAACTTTCCGCTTAGGAAAATATATAAGGTATTCTAGAATAAGAATTAACCTTAGTTTTAATATCTTGGGAGGTTACAGCAATTGGCTGGGCAGGAAATATAAGTATGTGTCTTTCCTTCTTTCCTCTCTAGCTTTACTTTATAAGCTACATGTTCTAATAATAAGTGAAAAGCCTTTACTTGATACTCATGGATTTTCTTCTCTTTACAGGAGGACCATCCGAAGTGCGGGAGTATCTTCTGCAATGTCCGCAGCAAGAACTTCTGTTGACATGAGTTATGCAGGAGGCACGCAGCATGCGCTGCCTCCAAAGGTGATCTCCGGTATTGGGACCCTCAGGTATGTACCATATGTTCTAACCTGATTACCGAGGCATTTGACACCCCTAAGTCGGTGGAGTCAAGGGATGCTGCTAGGGAAAAGTTACGAACCTGGGTGAGGGGTTTTCAGAAAAACACTACAGGCCCCTACCTTCCAAACGAGAAGATGAGGGCCTACCTTTTCCCTAAGGCATCGGCTGATGCAGTCCTTCCTCAGCCTCAGGAGGAGATACCAACTGTCAAGAATCCTGTAGATTATGAAGTCTCGGCCGCCCTTCAAGACATCCAATTGGACGATCGGATGTCAGAAGGGTCGGATTATACAGAGAAGGACCTTCTGGGAGAAGGTCAAGAGGATGAGCTGACCCAAGCTCCAGAAATAGAAAAGGAAGAAATTGATGAGGTGTCAGTTACATCGGTTCCGGCCCCAGAACCTGTTCCTTCTACATCGTCTGCTATCCCAGGTGATCTGGGAAGGACTCTTTCTTCTATAGTTGAGATGATTCAACAAATACAAAAGAAAAATGATGAAAAGGAAGCTGCGATGAAACTAGAGATATGTAGACTTGCAGCATCACGTGGGCCCCAGAAGTGACTCAACGTGAAGGATCTTCCTTTGTGCTCGGATACCAATCCTTGGAGGTATGCCGAACACATACCAATGACAACCGGGAAGATTGTTATATCGGAGAAGCTGGGCTCAATTCCCCTGGAAGATGTGGAATTTTTGCCCAACAAAGACTCTTACCCAGACTGCTATGTCCGTCTTAGGAAGGAGCCAGCCTCAAAGGACGATACAGAGCCGAAGGATGTCATAGTTCTTGACCATAGTAAAGCACAGGCGCTACTAACGAGCTCGATGAAAGAGAGGGGCTTCACAAACTCAAAGGTGCCAGCCTAGAGTAAGAAGCTTCCCTCCTTTGTGGCCTCTCCAACCAGAGCCTTTCCCTTCATGGAAGAGGGATATAAGGCAGCCTTGAAGGCGGCGGAGGCAGGGAAACCATGCCTCTCCTTGGAGGAATGCAAACCGTTATCCCTGACCTTACCCCTGGACCAAAAAGACTGGAAGGACGTCCACCTTACCTTCTCTGTCGGGAAGCAGGAAGCTGATATTACCGAACGTCAGTTTGGTGAGGAACTTCCAAAGTTGTTAGAGTTTCTCTTGCGCAGAGAACAAGAGATGAAAGAAAGACTTGCACCTTCGATGTCGTAGCAAACGACGTTAGAAACGATGGCAAGTGACCCCAAGAACCAGGACATGTTCATGGTAGCGGCCAAAACCCATCTGGCCACAGTTACTAAGGATCTCTATAGCTTTTTTAAAGCTAGGAGAGCCTGTAGAGAGTTTGTGTCCTCCTCGGCTGCGGTGAGGCACGAACCGAGGAAGTTGATCTCCTCTTGCATCTGGGGTAAAGACCTCTTTACCAACGAAGTTGTTAAAGAGGTAGTAAACAAGGCCGCCACAGAGCAGAGGAACTTTCTCCAAAAGTGGTGCTTAAATCTTAAGAGAAAGTCTTCTCCGGATGAGAGTCCCCGATCCAAGAAGAAGACAAAAAGGCCTAGGCTATCCTTTCGAACGGCTAAGCCCTACCTACAGCAACAACAGCAACTTCCTGCGACCGTGGTGCCTCAGATATGGGTACAACCTCCAACCACGTACCAGTTGGTGCCTCAACAAGTGGTGACACAGTCGCCGGTTTTTAACCCAGCTTTTGAAAGGCAGACTTCTTCCTTTCGCTCAAAAGCTAGAGGAACAGCCAGAGGTTCTTCTAGACGCCCTTCAAGGGGAAGGGGATACAGGGGAGGATGCGGTCAAGGAGGCAAGGCCTCAGGTCCACAACAGCAGGAGTGAGATACTTCCAGTAGGAGGGAGACTACATTTATTTAGGGATCGTTGTACCTTTAATCCCTTGGCCCACAGCCTATTAAAGAATGGACTAGGGTGGAGCTGGAGCAGTCTTCCACCTCAATTTCCTCAGTCCTTCCAACACTCTACCCCCGTTCTGGAAGAATATGTCCGAGAACTCTTAGAGAAAAGAGTAATCAGAAAAGTTAAGTCCATCAAGTTCCAAGGAAGGCTGTTTTGTGTTCCAAAGAAGGACTCAGAAAAACTCAGAGTCATTCTGGACTTGTCGCCACTCAACAAGTTCATAGTGAACTACAAGTTCAGGATGCTCACACTTCAACACATAAGGACCCTACTGCCCAAAAGGGCATATACCGTCTCTATAGACTTGTCTGACTCTTATTGGCACGTTCCAATTAATCGTCACCTCTCCTCCTACCTAGGCTTCAAGTTACAAAGAAGACTTTACGCCTTCAGAGCCATGTCATTCGGGCTAAACATAGCCCCAAGGAATTTCATGAAGCTTGCGAACGCAGCCGTCCATCAATTACGCCTAAAGGGGATCCAAGTAGTGGCCTACTTGGACGACTGGCTGGTGTGGGCAGCATCCAGGACAGAATGCATGCAAGCCTCCAAGATAGTAATCCAGTTCCTGGAACATCTGGGATTCAAGATCAACATAATAAAGTCTCGACTATCTCCAGCTCTGAAACTTCAGTTGTTAGGAATCCACTGGAATTTGGAATCCAATCGACTTTCCATTCCTGCCAAGAAGAGGAAAGAAATAGCAGGATCTGTCAAGAGACTACTAAAATCCAAACGGATATCAAGACGCCAACAGGAGAGAGTGCTAGGCTCTCTACAGTCTGCTTCGATAACAGAGCCAGTGCTAAGAGCACAGCTAAAGGATGCAACAGGAGTCTGGAGAAAATACGCATCAAACGAGCGAAGAGATCTAATGAGACCACTACCGACTCGACTGCGAACGCTTCTCAAGCCGTGGTCCAAAGCCAAGCAACTGAAAAAATTAATACTTCTTTAACCTCCTCCCCCGTCAGTTACTATCCACACAAACGCTTCAAATGAAGGCTGGGGAGGCCACTCTCACCAGAAGAGAGTCCAAGGAGCTTGGTCCAATCTCTTCAAGTCATTTCACATCAACTTTCTAGAAGCCATGGCAGTACTTCTGACACTAAAGAAAGTATCTCCTCGCCACTCGACCCACATAAGATTGGTTCTAGACAGCGAGGTGATAGGGAGATGCCTGAATCGACAAGGGTCGAGGTCACCTCAAATCAACCAAGTGAGGTTGGCCATATTCTGTTTGGCGGAAAGAAAGAAATGGCACCTGTCATCAGTTCACATTCAAGGGTTCCGCAACGTGAGAGCGGACGCTCTATCCAGGTTTACTCCAATAGAGTCAGAATGGTCCATAGATGCAGGATCGTTCTCCTTCATCTTGAGTCAGGTCGCGGAACTGCAGATAGACCTCTTTGCGACGAAAGACAAAAAAAAAATACATCGTTATGTGTCCCCATACAAGGATCCGCTAGCGGAAGTAGTGGACGCTATGTCCGTAGACTGGAACAGATGGTCCAGGATTTACCTGTTCCCTCCGCACAACCTCCTTTTGAAGGTCCTCGACAAACTGAGATCCTTCAAAGGGAAAGCGGCAATAGTGGCCCACTAGTGGCCAAACAGCGTATGGTTCCCACTGGCATTGGAACTACGACTGAAGTTTGTACCGCTACCGGATCCAACCCTGTCTCAGTGAGTACAGAAGTCGACTGTCTTTGCTTCATCACAGAAAACCCAGAACCTGCATCTCATGATTTTCTCTCTTTAGCGATGAGAAAAAGATTCGGGGTATCAAGAGGCAGTATAGACTTTTTGGAGGAAACCGGAAGACAATATGAGGCATCATGGAAGAAGCGGGTGTCCTTTGTCAAGGCGAAGAAACCAGAATAAATCTCGACAGATTTCTGTTTATCATTCTTCATTCACCTTCATGAGCAGGGTTTAGCAGCCAACACAATATCAATGTGCAAGTCTGCCTTGACAAGACCGATTCTATATGCCTTTCAGGTCGACCTTTCATAACGACGATCTTAATGAATTCCGAAGGCCCGTGCTAAGCATAGTCCTTCAGCGCCTCCAAGACCCATTTCATGGTCACAAGATAAGATTCTTCATTTTGCCTAAATAATGAACAATGAGGAGTGCGCTTAGAAGGATTTGACTCAAAAAGTCATATTTCTGTTTGCACTCGCTTTTGGGGGCCAGAGTTAGTGAAATAGTGGCTCTCTCTAGAGAGGAATGCCACGTCCAGTTCTTGGATGGAGAACTGAATCTATTTCCAGACCCAACGTATCTTACCAAGAACGAGCTACCCACCAACAGGTGGGGTCCCTAGAGAATCTGCCCTCTGAAGGAAGATGCATTTCTATCTCCAGTGGAGTGCCTAAAGGTCTATCTTCATAGAACTTCAGACTTTAAGGGAGGACAGCTGTTCAGAGGAGAAACCTCGGGTTCAAATTTATCTCTGAAACAACTAAGGGCAAAACCTACCTATTTTATTCGCAGAGCGGGTCCAGACAGTAGACCCACAAGTCATGATCCGAGGAAAGTTGCCTCTTCCATAAATTTCTTAAATTATATGGACTTTGAACATCTTCGTTCGTACACCGGCTGGTAGTCATCCAAGGTGTTCTTTATGCACTATATGAAGCAAGTGGAATAACTCAAGAGGTCTGTGGTAGCAGCAGGTAGAATTCTTAAACCTGCTGTTTAAATCTACGAGGAACAGTAAAATTAATTTGGGATAATTAATTAAGGGTGGGTGTGTAGTCACAGACTGTTACTACAGACTGAGTGATAGGCCACTAACGTGTCCTTACGAACTGTTCCATTGACTTTGGTGAACTAAGCATAATACAGACACATGTGCCAAGCGTTTCTTACGCTAGTGTGAATAAACTGTAATACAGACTGTATCAACATTATTAATAATTCGATTAAAGTGGCAAATCTGTTTCCTTTCTTACACGAAACTATATTTTCTGTTTACTATTTTCTTTATGCTTTTATGGATATCATCCACATTTCATAAATTTTATAAATGTTGACTGATCTATATGTTTATTAGTTTTCAATAAACTAGGTCATAGTGAACTTTGCGTCTTATTCGCCCACACTTATTTATTAGAAATGTATGGAGCATTAAGTTTAAAATATGGATAATTTTAACATGGAATGTCTTTTAAGATTGTTCATCACTTCAAGCAAACATTCACTCGCCTTAATCCTTCCTTAGGAAGGATTAATGTTGTGCCCTAAGGGGTGATGGTGGAGATGCAAAATTTGTTCCTATACGGATACAACTGTTGTCCTATACTTTAATTAGAGTAAACACACTGGGGGAGATGTCAGTAATTCATGCTTACATTGGTGACTGTTATACAAACTATGCTTTATAATGTATAGGTTGAGACCAATATACAGGCTTGTCATTTTGTCATCCATAGGTAATATGTACTCCTCGAGACTTTTTCCAGAGTCTAGTTCGACTCTTCCCTGTAGGGGGGCGGAAGCACTAACATAGTTCATGCTTAGATGAAATGATGTATGACGGTAACATCATAGGTCTCTAGGTCTAGACGGACCAGGAATATACTTTCTTGAGGGTATGGCACCTGTTGAGAATCCACAGATACAGTAATGCTCTGGTAAACTTCCATCAGGACGACATGGCCTGAGCCCAAAAAACGGATTTTGAGCGAAGAGAAATATCTATTTTTGGGGGAGGTAGCCATGTCGTCCTGATGGACCCGCCCTTCCTTTTATTGTAAAAAGGGCTTATTGACCCCTCCCTATAATACAATATCTGTAGCACCTCGTGTATCGCTACAAGGAGTAAAGATGGCATTGCTGTCTTCTTCATATACACACTGGAAATGGAATAGGAGAGATACCTTATGAACGTCTCTCTTTTCATTCTCGATTTTAGATTCTTATCACTGTACCTCTCGAAGCGTTAACACTGTTTGGGGTGAAGATAGCTATGTGGCGTGTCAAGAATACGTCCTCTGATATTATGCGATATCCCTGTTAGATTTATTTAGGGATATTCGCTCCAGGAGTTAGAATTCTGGATACCTTAAGGTAAAATTCTCTGGGAATATCACTGTAGTCAAATATACCCTAGGAAGCTACCCTTTAGGAACTTCCATCAGGACAACATGGCTACGTCACCCTAAAATAGATTTTTCGCTTCGTTCAAAATCCGTTTTATATATATATATATATATATATATATATATATATATATATATATATATATATATATATATATATATATATATATATTCCAGGGACTTAACGGTGGACAGAGAAATAAATGGGAAAATGAGAGGAAAATTCAATGGCACTAAGTGCCATTTGGATGAACAAATCTAGATATTTTTGGATTTTGGCTATAAGGACCACTGGCATCGCTACTCTATGAGAAAATTCATCAATGTATATTTTTATATCCATATATTATTACCTTCGATGCAACCTATTGGGTGTCCGTGCCAAAGAAATATCATTAGGCAGATTAACGATATCCTGAATTCAAGCCCTTTGTAACTTATTTAGTTCTTAACAGCTTTCGATGTAAACTCATTGCTTTGACTTGTTCCTTGGGCGGATGCCTAATTTATACTATTTTTTGAGTTTCCTGACCATTTTTTTTTTATATGCTATATCACCATACCAAGGATGAGGGCCTCTGTTAATTAATGGCCTATTTCTAGCATCAATAAATACTTTTCACGCAAGGGTTACTGAAAGTTCTGAGCTACCACGTGTCGTGAAATCAGCTGATCACGAATCGTTCAGAACTGTCATGGCCAAGCGAAATGTCCAAAAGACCAAATTTTTTTTCTTTTTTTTCTTTTTTTCACTAACGTTTTGCAAATACAGGGTTTCCTTTCATGACATCTAATTATGAAGATTCTCCTCCTGATATCGATGAAGACAGTGTGCAAAAAATATACAAAAAGAAATTCCTTTAATAAATTATGATCGTGGAAAAAAAACTCAAGGGAGATTACATCAGTGAATAGGTGGTGTTCACACTCTGAGAATGATACTTTTGGAACATTTTTAGTTTGAAAAAATACAAAATGTGTAGTTATTTTGGCAAAATGATTGAAATTAATTTTATGAGACAAATCTTGACATTGGTATAATTGTGAAGTGTTGATGTGAATCGGTTTAAGTTTAAGATTATGAAAATACACACAGAAAATAGGTTTAAAATAGCATCATTTGTATAGCAAAACGTGTTAGATAGCCATGGATTAGCTGCATGGAGCAATGCAAGTGAATTCCTAATTCTACTTACCTTTGGTACAAAGTCTATATTAAAAAGCTTGCGGGAAAATTATACAATGAAATATTATATGAATTATACAAAGCCGTAAACAATCATTGGGGAAGTTAGGTTTCCAAGCTGGTTAAAATGGACTCAGGAACATTAATGTATAGAATGACATGGCAATAAAGAGTACAACGCAACTATAGATCCATTCCCTCATAAGTTTGTATCATTCAATTTAGCTTATTATAAGAGGGGATATAATATCTTCAGTGAAATCTGGGACCAGGAGCCCAGTAGCTATCAACTATCAATGAAGGTAAGTAAAATGTATTTTTCTCAATAAATACCTTTTCCTTACAAAGATTTTCTACTGTTTTAGTTTTAGACATATAATTTAATCTCATACAGCTTTATTAAGCTTAATTCTGATGTATTTTAAGCAACAACGGGTGAGTTTGATCCAAGCACTGTATTTTCAGAAAATTAATGAATTTCTATGAAATTTTGATTTATTTCAATTTATTTTTCATTTTTTTTAATATAATAAACATATACTGTATATGGTTTTTAAAGTTATTTCTCATATTTTATATATGTTATATTCATTACTAAATAGTGATGTTTTTCCTTTTTTTAAAAGCGTAGTAGAAAAAATATTTTGAAAAAGAATACTATTCTTTTACTTGGAGGATAATTCGCGGGAAACAATTTATGTTATACAAAAAAATCTAACTGTGTGTCTCCCAAAACTTTACCTCAAAATAACCCCGGCACCAAACTACCCTGTCGATGCCCTTTTATAAAATACAATACTTTCCGGTGGTACGAAATGTTGGAGGATATGAATACGATATTGTTATTTCTCTTTTTTTGTTTTCTCTCTCGCTGAAAAAAAAAAGTTATTGGTTCCCTACAGCATTTCAGAATTAGTTAGACTCTTGTAGCTTCAATTAGAAGGTATTGAAGACCTACTCAAGTAGCGTCCTTTTCTTTTCAATACTTTGATTTGCATCATATTTTTCCAATATTTTTTGCAATGTTGAATTAATAAACCTTAAAAGTCTGTGAAGAGGTCTCTAAAGCTGTTTTTATTTGGTGCAAATTGGTTTATTGAGTTTTGAAAACATCCTAATAAGAATTTAACCCGCCGGGCATTTTGTAAAATGATGCAAGAGAAATATGAAACTAATTAGTATTATCCCTTCATCAAATTAAGGCAAACAAAGATGATTTTAATAAAAAGCCTCTTAAGGTAATCTGTTATAAAAGAGCAAGTCTTCTTTATAAAAAGCTCCAGTATTAATCAGTCCTCATTCCAGGTATAAAAAGAGAAAATAAAGATAACTGGCAAACAGACAAACGGCTTTGTTCTTACTAAATCGAACGCTTACACTCAAGTAGTCTATGATAATTAATTTTGTTCTAAAATATTGATTTACTTAATATGTAACAAATATTAGAAATGAATACTTTCACTCCCACTTACTTAGGCAAAATCGATAAACATTGTAAAATAGGAAAAGACTTAGCTGTATATAAGTCCCACATATAACTGAGTTCCGGGAAAGTAGTAAAAAGGATTTTGTTTGTAGATATCTCCGTTATTAAGTAGACTAAGTAATTTACCGAAGAATTTCATTATGTTTAATCTACAGTGTGATTATGTGATAATGATTGGTAAATGAGTAAAGTTTAGTAGACTATGAAAATAACATCCATTTTTTATATTTTATTTTAATATTATAGTGGTCTCAAAGTAAAAAAAACAAAAGGTCACATATAGGATAAAAAGAATAACAAACATTTCATTAGGTATCATAAGATCTTTAAAGAAAATAATTAATCATGGTATCATGAATGACGAACGAAATATCATATATCTGCTAATAAAAATAATACGACAATTTCTAGATAAAAACATATCGCTACTAAATCATTTGTAGCTTATCCGAACTATTGAAATTCAAAACAAATATATGAAAGGAAACTAAACTTCTAAGCATGTTTATTAATTGTTAGTTATTGGAAGATGTCCTCTACAAATTAGCCATACATTATTATCTTTCTCAATTTTTCATTATATTTCATAGTTGCATAACATACTACGGAAGTCACTAATAAATAAAGATAAGATTAAACTTTATTATTCTGTATGCAGTATATTTCAAAGAATATATAAACGGCCTTTTCTTTTGATGATTCTTTTATTTATGAGTAGATTTACTTATCAGTCCTGTTTTTATTTCCAATTTGATACACTCACTCTGTTTTTTTCTGTTAGCATTTTTCTTTTTAATATTATTTCAAGTTTACTTGTCTATGTTTTTCTGATTGGGAAGAAATGTTAATTCTATATTTATCTGATTATTGAATTTTACATAGTAAAGACACTTTCTTCAGCAAAAATTATTTTTGTTCTCATAATTAATATCCGAGTTGAGTGAAAGCATAAATATAAATTTTACAATAAGAATAGGTTGGAAGATAAATTTCTAGTTAGCAAACTCTAAAAGTCATATGACGAGATATTCTATTATCGTTATTTTTTCCCAGGAAAAGCAACTTTGGTATTCACTTCTATTCTTGTGTCCATCTCAAAACGCCTTGAAATTGAACGGTGCAATAGATTTTGCTTGCACCTCAGAATCTATAACTCTCAAACTTCATTAGCTCCGATATAGGTTTCTGATCTCTTTTCGTAACGTTTTAAGATTTATTCCTTGCTAAATTTACTCCATTCGTTTTAATATAGAAAATATTTTCACCTATATGTCAAAAAATAAACACGTACGGGCGTGCTTGAAAATGTCTGCTTGTAGATGCAATTGGATTTATCTATATTAGGTTGATTGTTTATTTTACTAAATTCATATCTGCACATCCAAAAATGTTTCATAAACTTATTAAATGAAAAACATAGAGTGTTTGAAAAGAAAAATATATTTTTCATCGGAGAAAGAATTTACATTTCAAGTTCAGCTGCTTTTATATACGAGTAAAAACACTATGCAGATCTTAATTGCAAAAGTAATCAATCTTTGTATTATATATATTTTTTCTATAATATTGTTGGAAAATTACATTCAAGTGCCAATATTTCATGAAATAAAAAGAATGGACATTTTAGATAACATTTGAAGAAAAAATACAACATATGTTTTAATAACAAGCCACTGTAGTGAAGCTGTGCAATGAATTATTACATTCAAAATAGTCGTTTTAGTTATTTCTATTTTTCTAATATTCTTTCAATACATACGCTTTCTTATTTTTCACTTGAGTGATTTTGAAAAAAATAGTTATTGTATTAGAACTAGACTTTAGTGACTCCATCAAATATAGTATCCCGTTTGATTGATCAGTGATATTTGCAAACTGTAAACCTCCTCCATATGAGGAAAATAGAAACATGTAAGACTAAAAATTACTTTTTAAATGCCTGTGTAATTGACTGTATATAGATAAATACTGAGTTAAATTGCTCATTTCATTGCAATTGTTTTACACTATAGATTGATGTTTACCTTTAACTAGGAGATGTTATCAATTGTTTCTATAAGTGAAAAAAGCAAGAAAGAATAATGATGCAACTGTAAAGTTAGTTTTGAAAATTAATTTTGTATATACATATATATATATATATATATATATATATATATATATATATATATATATATATATATATATATATATGTATATATATATATATATATATATATATATATATATATATGTATATATATATATATATATATATATATATATATATATATATATATATATATATATATATATATATATATATATATATATATATATATTATATATACATACATATATATATACATATATATATATATATATATATATATATATATATATATATATATATATATATATATATATATATATATGTCTTATTTATAACTGTAATCGAACAGTTTAACATGTTTTTTCAAAAAGGCCCATAAAAGAAACACAGGAAATATGAATAAATCACACTATATTTCGGTCAATAAACATCGACCCTCTTCAGGATGTAAAGTAAAAGTGAGAATTACAGTGGAGAGTGACGGTTTATATATGAAAGCAAAAGGGTGTGTTCAATTGTTCTATAGTTGTTATAATTGCTGGAAGGATTAGCCAAATTTAATTACATCCAGGTGCGTGTTCTTATTGTTGAGTCGCTTGGAGGAAGTCTTGACCTCTGATGCATGTCTGGTGGTCGGTCTCCGTGGATTATCTTCTTAATGATAGGGTTGAGAAGAGTATTGTCCACTGTGTCACTTTCCATTGGCCCCCAGATAGGTTTATTGTGTTTGATTGATTTATGATGGCTGATTCCAGGATTTTCCTTCTGTACGGACAGGTACTCTTAAAAAGCAAAGACGACTCACTCCAGTTAATCTGGTGCCCTAAATCCCTAAGGTGAATGAAAATCCCCGAGTTTTCATACCCATATCTAACAGATCTTTTGTGTTCGGATAATCTTTGAGATAGCGAACGGCCAGTTTGCCCAACTGTGAAAAAGTGTACCTTGGGCAAACTGGCCGTTCGCTATCTCAAAGATTATCCGAACACAAAAGATCTGTTAGATATGGGTATGAAAACTCGGGGATTTTCATTCACCTTAGGGATTTAGGGCACCAGATTAACTGGAGTGAGTCGTCTTTGCTTTTTAAGAGTACCTGTCCGTACAGAAGGAAAATCCTGGAATCAGCCATCATAAATCAATCAAACACAATAAACCTATCTGGGGGCCAATGGAAAGCTGACACAGTGGACAATACTCTTCTTAACCCTATCATTAAGAAGATAATCCACGGAGACCGACCACCAGACATGCATCAGAGGTCAAGACTTCCTCCAAGCGGCTCAACAATAAGAACACGCACCTGGATGTAATTAAATTTGGCTAATCCTTCCAGCAATTATAACAACTATAGAACAATTGAACACACCCTTTTGCTTTCATATATAAACCGTCACTCTCCACTGTAATTCTCACTTTTACTTTACATCCTGAAGAGGGTCGATGTTTATTGACCGAAATATAGTGTGATTTATTCATATTTCCTGTGTTTCTTTTATGGGCCTTTTTGAAAAAAAAAAAAAAAATATATATATATATACATATATATATATATATATATATATATATATATATATATATATATATATATATATATATATATATGTATGTATACATACATACATATATATATATATATATATATATATATATATATATATATATATATATATATATATATATATCTATATATATATATATATATATATATATATATATATATATATATATATATATATATATATATATATATATATATATATATATATATATATACATTATGTATACATATATATATATATATATATATATATATATATATATATATATATATATATATATATATATATATGTTTATATACTATATATATAGATATATATATATATATATATATATATATATATATATACATATATATATATATGTATACATACATACATATATATATATATATATATATATATATATATATATATATATATATATATATATATATATATATATATACATATATATATATATATATATATATATATATATATATATATATATATATATATATATATATATGTTTATATACTATATATATAGATATATATATATATATATATATATATATATATATATATATATATATATATATATATATATATATATATATATATATTTCATGTTAAGGAAATCATTTCACTTTGAATAATGTGATATATGTATTTAGTTAAGTATTTTATGAATTTTATTCGTTAGTTAAACGATAGAGACATTGAAATAAATAGAGAGAGAGAGAGAGAGAGAGAGAGAGAGAGAGAGAGAGAGAGAGAGAGAGAGGAGAATAAAAAAATTAAAGTCAGATTGTACTCGAAAGCAAATATTTGTGAAAAGTGCTTAGGTTGCGTTCAATTCGCCAAAAACAATCCCCAAACGATGAAACATATCAAGTGACTCACGCAATAGAAATGCACGCCGGTTCGCCACCTGCCGGGAAGCAGGAAGTGACATATGACGTTACCATTACGTCAGAATAGGGGACCAATGAAACACAAGAACAGTCACATGGCGTGACGTAATTAAAACGCCCTTATTCTAAGGAACTTAAGCCGATGATGGGATAGAAGAAGTGCTCTTTTTTAAATATTTCGATGAATTTGTTATAATTCTTGCCTTCTTAACTGAATTTCATTGACTTAGCGTAATTGTCTATTGATTTGTGTTTTAAATTCACTTTTTAGCTCGGATGATGGGA
>NC_090729.1:42986515-43011515 GCF_036898095.1 Palaemon carinicauda
TATTCCTAGGGTATATTTGACTACAGTGATATTCCAAGAAAATTTTACGTTAAGGTATCCAGAATTCTAACTCCTGGAGTGAATATCCCTAAATAAATCTAACAGAGATATCGCATACTATCAGAGGATGTATTCTTGACAGGCCACATAGCTATCTTCACCCCTAACAGTATTAACGATTCGAGAGGTACAGTGACAAGAATCTAAAAACGAGAATGAAAAGAGAGCCATTCATAAGGTATTTCTCCTATTCCGTTTCCAGTGTGTATATGACGAAGACGGCAGCGCCATCTTAATTCCTTTTCCTGTAGCTCTACTACTCGGTGTTTTCCCTTCTGATCTCTCGTAATTTTGGATATTATTCAACATTGATGCTTTCTCCGGCCTCTTCTGCCTCTGGAAAGTTGAGTATTATCTTAATTTGTATAAATGTAAGCTCTTGTCGTTTTGAATTAAGTTAAAAGTGATATTAACGTAAACAGGAGTTGGTGCCTACAGGAAGCATCCTGGATGCTGTCGCTGACTATGCATGGGTCATTTAGTTAGCCAGAGTGACGTTCCCGGTTATCCTGCTTTAATAATCTAGCTATTTAGCTCCTCTAGGAATTTTTATATGATGCCGTTAGTTTTTAGTTCGGCGATTTAGGTAACCGATCTTGCCCTTCGCAAGGCTTAGTAGCCTAGGCATCTGGCCCTAGTATTTTCATGCATGGTATAGGTTTTCCGAGTGTTATGTTATTGAAGCTATAGGCAAATATTTTATACATGTAATATATTGTTGAATTTTCTTCTTCAAGATTGTATACGAGAGAGTTTCGATGATTTAGGTAATCGATTCTCACCGCACCTAGGCTAATAGCCTATGGGGCTTTAGTATACTTTCGCAGACATCCCCGGTTGTTCTTTTCTCCTCCGGAGACTAAGTTCAATCCCTTTCTTCCTCTGAGTAAACCTTAGGCTTAGTCCTAGTGGTTCTATCTGAATAATATTCAGGCGTAACTACACTAGGATATGTCTGTCTTGACCCGGTAACCAGAGTGACTGGTTTGTGAGTTTTGGGCAGAACATCAGAGATTCTAGTCTGTGGTCTGCGTCTTCCTAGCATAGAGAATGAGTTTCCTTTGTTAGGTTAGGTGCAGACACAGGAGGCTTGCTTCCCCCCTCCACATCTGAAGGATTCTGTACGAGATGATTCCTTCTACAAGTGGTCTAGCAGACTGTCCTGTGATGTTATTCTTGGGCTGAAGAATGAGTTTTCTCCATTGGCAATCGAAATAACTACACCTAACTTTGTTCTGGTATGGAGGAGGATAGCAAGTATTGCCAACACTCCTCCTAATAGACAAGTTCTAGGTTAGGATGACCCTTCCTAACTGCTGGGTGTGTCTCATACTAAAACGAAGTTTACAGGACCCTTATCCCTTCCCCCCTCTCTTTCTTAGTGATGGCCTAGCCATCACATCTCTTGGCCGCAGTCCTATTTCTGTACCTAGTGTAGGTTAGGATGGGGGACCGGCTCAGCTCTCTGCAGAGAGAACTCTAGACCTCCCTTGGTCTCTCTTCCGTGTCTGCTGGTAGAGCCTGGCAGGCTGTAGATTTATAGGAAGCCTGAATCTACATTCTCCCCTTCCATATGTTCAATCTTTCTGGATGGAAGGTTGTATGGTAATGCCGCCTTATTACCTTACATGCATACTGTTTCTCTTGCTAGTGTATTGTACTCCTAGCCCGACTGCCGGCTTAAACGGCCGGCAGCCGGGTGGGAGGAGGTTCTCTGGCTTGTAGTCACTGCCGGCCGGTATGGGTATTGCTACCTTTGCCTGCCGGCAGTAGAAACACATCCAGAGATCTGTCGGCCACTACGATTAGCGGCCAGCAGCCGGGCGCTAGTGTTTTCAGTTGCCGGCCGGCAAACATTTGCGAGTCAGTGACCTGCCCCCTATTAGTTAAAGGTAGCATACCTTTGAACTATACAGGGCTAAATGCCGGCCGGCACGACAGCATGCGATGTAGAGTAGTTACTATATTTTTGGTGTAGTACACACTGTATTAATAAAATTACAGTACAGAGTTTTTGTAATACTAAAGTTCTTCCAACATACTTAATGTTATCTTGTACAACCTTTTGTCGAGACCGTACAATATATAGAAAGCGAATTCTTTCTTTATTCATTCTATCCCGTACATTAAAACTTTATTTCAAGGTGTGAGCTATACCTTAACTTTCCGATTAGGAAAATATATAAGGTATTCTAGAATAAGAATTAACCTTAGTTTTAATATCTTGGGAGGTTACAGCAATTGGCTGGGCAGGAAATACAAGTATGTGTCTTTCATTCTTTCCTTTCTAGCTTTACTTTATAAGCTACATGTACTAATAATAAGTGAAAAGCCTTCACTTGATACTCATGGATTTTCTTCTCTTTACAGGAGGGCCATCCCAAGGGCGGGAGTATCTTCTGCAATGTCCGCAGCAAGAACTTCTGTTGACATGAGTTATGCAGTAGGCACGCAGCATGCGCAGCCTCCAAAGGTGATCTCCGGTATTGAGACCCTCAGGTATGTACCATATGTTCTAACCTGATTATCAATGCATTTGACACCCCTAAGTAGGTGGAGTCAAGGGATGCTGCTAGGGAAAAGTTGTGAACCTGGGTGAGGGGTTTTCAGAAAAACACTTCAGGCCCCTACCTTACAAACGAGAAGATGAGGGCCTACCTTTTCCCTAAGGCATTGGCTGAAGCAGTCCTTCCTCAGCCTCAGGAGGAGATACCAACTGTCCAGAATCCGGTAGATTCTGAAGTCCTAGCCGCCCTTCAAGACATCCAATTGGATGATAGGATATCAGAAGTGTCGGATTATACAGAGAAGGACCTTCTGGGAGAAGGTCAAGAGGAGGAGCTGACCCAGGCTCCAGAAATAGAAGAGGAAGAAATTGACGAGGTGTCGGTTATATAGGTTTCGGCCCCGGAACCTGTTCCCTCTACATCGTCTGCTATCGCAGGTGATCTGAGAATGACTCTTTCTTCTATTATTGAGATGATTCAACAAATACAAAAGAAAAAATGGTGAAAAGGAAGCTGCGATGAAAATGGAGATACGTAGACTTGCAGCATCATGTGGGCCCCAGAAGCGACTCAACGTAAAGGATCTTCCTTTGTGCTCGGATACCAATCCTTGGAGGTATGGCGAACACATGTCCATGACAACCGGGAAGATTTTTATATCGGAGAAGCTAGGCTCAATTCCCCTGGAAGATGTGGAATTTCTGCCCAACAAAGACTCTTACCCAGACTGCTATGTCCCTCTTAGGAAGGAGCCAGCCTCAAAGGACGAGACGGAGCCGAAGGAGGTCATAGTTCTTGACCATAGTAAAGCACAGTTGTTATTAACGAGGTCGATGAAAGAGAGGGGCTTCACAAACTCAAAGGTGCCAGTCTTGAGTAAGAAGCTTCCCTCCTTTGTCGCCTCTCCAACCAGAGCCTTTCCCTTCATGGAAAAGGGATATAAGGCACCCTTGAAGGTGGTGGAGACAGGGAAACTATGCCTCTCCTTGGAGGAATGCAAGCCGTTATCCCTGACCTTACCCCTGGACTGGAAGGACGTCCACCTTACCTTCTCAGACGGGAAGCTGGAAGCTGATATTGCCGAACGTCAGTTTGGCGGTGAACTTCCAAAGCTGTCAGAGTTTCTCTTGCGCAGAGAGCAAGAGATGAAAGAAAGACTTGCATCATCGATGTCGTAGCGAACAACGTTAGAAACGATGGCAAGTGACCCCAAGAACCAGGATATGTTCATGGTAGTGGCCAAAACCCATCTGGCCACAGTTACTAGGGATCTCAATAGCTTTATTGAAGCTAAGAGAGCCTGTAGAGAGTTCGTGTTCTCCTAGGCTGTGGTAAGGCACGAACCGAGGAAGCTGATCTCCTCTTGCATCTGGGGTAAAGACCTCTTTCCCAACGAAGTGGTTAAAAAGGTAGTAGACAAGGCCACCATAGAGCATAGGAACTTTCTCCAAAAGTAGGGCTTAAATCTTAAGAGAAAGTCTTCTCTGGATGAGGGTCCCCAAACAAGAAGAAGACAAAAGGGCCTAGGCTATCCTGTCGACTGGCTAAGCCCTACCAACAGCATCAACAACAACTTTCTGCGACCTTGGTGCCTCAGATAGTGGCACAACCTCCAACCATGTACCAGTTTGTGCCTCAACAAGTGGCGACACAGTCACCGGTTTTTAATCCAGCTTTTGAAAGGCAGACTTCTTCCTTTCGCTCAAAAGCTAGAGGAACAGCCAGAGGTTCTTCTAGACGCCCTTCAATGGGAAGGGGATTCAAGAGAGGACGCGGTCAACGAGGCAAGGCCTCAGGTCTACAACAGCAGAAGTGAGATACTTCCAGTAGGAGGGAGACTACATCTATTTAGGGATCTTTGGACCTTTGATCCCTAGGCCCACACCCTAATAAAGAATGACTAGGGTGGAGCTGGAGCAGTCCTCCACCTCAATTTCCTTAGTTTTTCCAACACTCTACCCCTTTCTGGAAGAATATGTCCGAGAACTCTTAGAGAAAAGAGTAATCTAAAAAGTTGAGTCCATCAAGTTCCAAGGAAGGCGGTTTTGTGTTCTAAAGAAGGTCTCAGAAAAACTCAGAGTCATTCTGGACTTGCCGCCACTCAACAAGTTCTTAATAAACTACAAGTACAGGATGCTCACACTTCAACACTGCCCAAAAGGGCATATATCGTCTCTATAGACTTGTCTGACTCTTATTGGCACGTTCCAATTAATCGTCACCTCTCCTCCTACATAAGCTTCAAGTTACAAAGAAGACTTTACACCTTCAGAGCCATGCCATTTGGGCTAAGGAAAGCCTCAAGGAATTTCACGAAGCTTGCGAACGCAGCCGTCCATCAATTACGCCTAAAGGGGATCCAAGTAGTCGCCTACTTGGACGACTGGCTGGTGTGGGCAGCATCCAGGACAGAATGCATGCAAGCCTCCAAGATAGTGATCCAGTTCCTGGAACATCTGGGATTCAAGATCAACATCAAAAAGTCTCGACTATCTCCAGCTAAAAAATTTCAGTTGTTGGTAATCCACTGGAATTTAGAGTCCCATCGACTTTCCATTCCTGGGAAGAAGAGGAAAGAAATGGCAGAATCTGTCAAGAGACTACTAAAATCCTAACGGATATCAAGACGCGAACAGGAGAGAGTGCTGGGCTCTCTACAGTCTGCTTCGATAACAGAGCCAGTGCTAAGAGCACAGCTAAAGGATGCAACTGGAGTCTGGAGAAAATACGCATCCAACGCTCGAAGAGATCTAATGAGACCACTACCGACTCGACTGCGAACGCTTCTCAAGCCGTGGTCCAAAGCCAAGCAACTGAAAAAATCAATACTTCTTCAACTTCCTCCCCCGTCAGTTACTATCCACACAGACGCTTCAAAAGAAGGCTGGGGAGGCTACTCTCACCAGAAGAGAGTCCAAGGAGCTTGGTCTTCAAGTCATTTCACATCAACTTTCTAGAAGCCATGGCAGTACTTCTGACACTAAAGAAAGTATCTCCTCGCCACTCGACCTACATAAGATTGGTTCTAGACAGCGAGGTGATAGTGAGATGCCTGAATCGACAAGGGTCAAGGTCACCTCAAATCAACCAAGTGAGGTTGGCCATATTCCGTTTGGCGGAAAGAAAGAAATGGCACCTGTCAACAGTTCACATTAAAGGGTTGCGCAACGTGAGAGCGGACACTCAATCCAGGTTTACACCCATAGAGTCAGAATGGTCCATAGACGCAGGATCGTTCTCCTTCATCTTGGAACTGCAGATGGACCTCTTTGCGACGAAAGACAACAAGAAAATACATCGTTATGTATCCCCATACGAGGATCCGCTAGCGGAAGTAGTGGACGCTATGTCCGTAGATTGGAACAGATGGTCCAGGATTTACCTGTTCCCTCCGCACAACTTCCTTTTGAAGGTCCTCGACAAACTGAGATCCTTCAAAGCGGCAATAGTGGCCCACAAGTGGCCAAAAAGCGTGTGGTTCCCACTGGCATTGGAACTACAACTGAAGTTTGTACCGTTACCGGATCCAACCCTGTCTCAGCGAGTACAGAAGTCGACTGTCTTCGCTTCATCATAGAAAACCCAAAACCTGCATCTCATGATTTTCTCTCCTTAGCGATGAGAAAAAGATTCGGGGTATCAAGAGACAATATAAACTTTTTGGAGGGAACCAAAAGACAATATGAGGCATCATGGAAGAAGCGGGTGTCCTTTGTCAAGGCGAAGAAACCAAAATAAATCTCGACAGATTTCTGTTTATCATTCTTCATTCACCTTCATGAGCAGGGTTTAGCAGCCAACACAATACCAATGTGCAAGTCTGCCTTGACAAGACCGATTCTATATGCCTTTCAGGTCGACCTTTCATAACGAGGTTCTTAATGAATTCCGAAGGCCCGTGCTAAGCATAGTCTTTATTATTATTATTATTATTATTATTATTACTATCCAAGCTACAACCCCAGTTGGAAAAGCAAGATGCTATAAGCCCATGGGCTCCAACAAGGAAAAATAGCCCAGTGAGGAAAGGAAATAAGGAAATAAAGTGTGAAGAGAACAAATTAACAATAAATCATTCTAAAAAAAGTAACAACGTCAAAACAGACATGTCACATATAAACTATTAACAACATCAAAAACAAATATGTCATAAATAAACTATAAAAAGACTCATATCCGCTTGGTCAACAAAAAAGCATTTGCTCCAACTTTCTACTTTTGAAGTTCTACTGAATCAACTACACGATTAGGAAGATCATTCCACAACTTGGTAACAGCTGGAATAAAACTTCTTGAGTACTGCGTAGTATTGAGCCTCATGATGGAGAAGGCCTGGCTATTAGAATTAACTGCCTGCCTAGTATTAGGAACAGGATAGAATTGTCCAGGGAGATCTGAATGTAAAGGATTGTCGGAGTTATGAAAAATCTTATGCAACATGCATAATGAATTAATTGAACGACGGTGCCAGAGATTAATATCTAGATCAGGAATAAGAAAATTAATAGACCGTAAGTTTCTGTCCAATAAATTATGATAAGAATCAGCAGCTGAAGACCAAACAGGAGAACAATACTCAAAACAAGGTAGAATGAAAGAATTAAAACACTTCTTCAGAATAGATTGATCACCGAAAATCTTGAAAGACTGTCTCAATAAGCCAATTTTTTGTACAATTGAAGAAGACACAGACCTTATATGTTTCTCAAAACTAAATTTGCTGTCGAGAATCACACCTAAAATTTTGAAAGAGTCATACAAATTTAAAGAAACATTATCAATCCTGAGACCTGGGTGTTGAGGAGCCACCGTCCTTGACCTACTTACAATCATACTTTGAGTTTTGTTAGGATTCAACTTCATACCCCATAATTTGCACCATGCACTAATTCTAGCTAAATCTTTATTAAGGGATTCACCAACCCGAGATCTACATTCCGGGGATGGGATTGATGCAAAGAGAGTAGCATCATCTGCATATGCAACAAGCTTGTTTTCTAGGCCAAACCACATGTCATGTGTATGTAGTATGAAAAGTAATGGGCCAAGTACACTACCCTGTGGAACACCAGATATCACATTCCTATAATCAATATGGTGCCCATCAACAACAACTCTTTGTCATCTATTACTTAAAAAATCAATAATAATGCTAAGAAACGACCCACCCACTCCTAACTGTTTCAGTTAGAAAACAGGGGCCTCATGATTAACACAGTCAAAGGCAGCACTAAAATCAACGCCAATCATACGAACTTCCTGACTACAATCAAGGGATTTCTGTACAGCATTGGAGATTGTAAGAAGGGCATCACTTGCTCCAAGGCGTTTACGAAAACCAAATTGCAAACTAGGGAGTAGATGATTACCTTCAGCAAACCTATTAAGACGTTTTACCAGAAGACGTTCAAAAACTTTAGTTAATATGGGAGTTAAGGAAATTGGCCGGTAATCAGTGGGACTTGAGCTACCACAAACACATTTACATAGAGGAGTAACATTACCAATTCTCCAACAAGTGCTAAAAGCTCCTCTTCTTGCTAACTTGAGAAAAATAACAGATAACTTTGGCGGTAAGAAATCTGCAGTCTTTATAAAAAAAACAAAGGAAAAATACCATTTGGGTCTACACCTCCATAAGCATCAAGGTCCACCAACAGAGCTTTAATCTCACGAGATCGAAAAGCTAAACTAGTTAGTTTAGCCTCAGGAAAAAACGAATGAGGAGTTCAAGTTTTTCATTACTCTGTTTACTGTCAAAAACATCAGCCAAAAGGGTTGCCTTTTCCTTTCGACAGTGAGTGACTGAGCCATCTGGTTTAAGTAAAGGAGGAACTGTTGCATCTACACCAAAGAGTGCAGATTTAAGTGTAGTCCACCATTTATGTTCCTGAGTTGTACCAGAGAGTGTTTCTTTTATGGTTAAATTGTACTCCTTTTCAGTTGAGGCATAAATTCTCTGAGCAAAAGCTCAAAGCTGAGTATAGTTGTTCTGGGTCAAATCTGATCTGTTACCCTTCCAAAGGTGATAGGCCTCCTGCTTCTCCAAATAAGCACGTCTATAATCATCTTTGAACCACGGTTTGTCCTTCACTCGGTACCTTAGCACACGAGAAGGGATACGCCTATCAATTATATTCTCATTCAAAGGGACAACAGGATCTACACTATTATATAATTGTAACCAATTCAAGCACAGAAGATCATGCAAAATCCCATTCCAGTCTGTGCCTCCAAGACCCATTTCATGGTCACTAGATAAGATTCTTCATTTTGCCTAAATAATGAACAATGAGGAGTGCGCTTAGAATGATTTGACTCAAAAAGTAATTTTTCTCTTTGCACTTGCTTTTGGGGGCCAGAGTTAGTGAAATAGTGGTTCTCTCTAGAGAGGAATGCCACGTCCAGTTCTGGGAGGGAGAACTGAATCTGTTTCCAGACCCAATGTTTCTTACCAAGAACGAGCTACCCACCAACAGGTGGGGTCCCTAGAGAATCTGCCCTCTGAAGGAAGATGCATTTCTATGCCAGTGGAGTGCCTAAAGGTCTATCTTCATATAACTTCAGACTTTAAGGGAGGACAGCGGTTCAGAGGAGAAACCTAGTGCTCAAATTTATCTCTAAAACAACTAAGGGCAAAACTTACCTATTTTATTCGCGCAGGTCCAGACAGTACACCCGCAAGTTATGATCCGAGTAAAGATGCTTCTTCCATAAATTTCTTAAATTATATGGACTTTGAACATCTTCGTTGGTACACCGGCTAGTGTTCTTTATGCACTATACGAAGCAAGTGGAGTAACTCAAGAGGTCTGTGGTAGCAGCAGGTAGAATTCTTAAACCTGCTGTTTAAATCTGTGAGGAACAGTGAAATTAATTTGGGATGATTAATTAAGGGTGGGTGTGTAGTCACAGACTGTTACTACAGATTGAGTTATAGGCCACTAACGTGTCCCTACGAACTGTTACATTAACTTTGGTGAACTAAGCATAATACACACACATATGCCAAGCTATTTTTACGCTAGTGTGAATAAACAGTAATGCAGACTGTATCAACATTTTTACTAATTTCATTAAAGTACCAAATCTGTTTCCTACACGAAACTATATTTTCTGTTTACTATTTTCTTTATGCTTTTATGGATATCATCCACATTTTATAAATTTTATAAATGTTCACTGATCTATATGTTTATTAGTTTTCAATAAACTAGGTCATAGTGAACTTTGCATCTTATTCACCCACACTCATTTATTAGAAATATATGGAGCATTAAGTTTAAAATATGGATAATTTCAACATGGAATGTCTTTTAATATTGTTCCTCACTTCAAGCAAACATTCACTCGCCTTAATCCTTCCATAGGAAGGATTAATGTTGTACCATTATGGGTGATGGTGGGGATGCAAAATTTGTTGCTATACGGATACAACTCTTGTCCTATACTTTCATTAGAGTAAACACACTGGGGGAGATGTCAGTAATTTATGCTGACATTAGTGACTGTTACACAAACTATGCTTTATAATGTATAGGGTGAGACCAATATACAGGCTTATCATTTTGTCATCCATAGGTAATATATACTCCTCGAGACTTTTTCCAGATCTAGTTCGACTCTTCCCTGTAGGGGGCGGAAACACTAACAGTTCATGCTTAGATGAAATGATGTATGACGGTAACATCATAGGTCTCTAGGTCTAGACGGACCAGGAAAATACTTTCTTAAGGGTATGGTACCGGTTGAGAACCCACAGATACAGTAATGCTCTGGTAAACTTCCATCAGGACGACATGGCCTGAGCCCAAAAAACAGATTTTGAGCGAAGCAAAAAATCTTTTTTTTGGGGAGGTAGCCTTCCTTTTATTGTAAAAAGGGCTTATTGACCCCTCCCTATGATACAGTATCTGTAGCACTTCGTGTATCACTAAAGGAGTAAAGATGGCGCTGCCATCATCTTCATATACACACTGGAAACAGAATAGGAGAGATACCTTATGAACGTCTCTCTTTTCATTCTCGTTTTTAGATTCTTGTCACTGTACCCCTTGAAGCGTTAATATTGTTCGGGGGTGAAGATAGCTATGTGGCGTGTCAAAAATACGTCCTCTGATATTATGCGATATCCCTGTTAGATTTATTTAGGGATATTTGCTCCAGGAGTTAGAATTCTGGATACCTTAAGGTAAAATTCTCTGGGAATACCACTGTAGTCAAATATACCCTAGGAAGCTACCCTTTAGGAACTTCCATCAGGACGACATAGCTACCTCATTCTAAAATAGATTTTTCGCTTCGCTCAAAATACGTTACACACACACACACACACACACACACACATATATATATATATATATATATATATATATATATATATATATATATATATATATATATATATATATATATATATATATATATGTATATATATATATATATATATATATATATATATATATATATATATATATATATATATATATATATATATATATATATATATATATATATATATATATATATATATATATATATATATATATATATATATATATATATATATATATATATGTGTGTGTGTGTGTGTGTGTGTGTGTGTGTGTGTGTGTGTATATTCCAGGGGCTTAACGGTGGACAGACAAATAAATGGGAAAATGAGAGGAAAATATAACGGCACTAAGTGCTATTTGGATGAACAAATCTAGATATTTTTGGATATTGGCTATAATGACCACTGGCATCGCTACTGTATGTGAAAATTCATCAATGTTCATTTTTATATCCATATATTATTACCTTCGATAAAACCTATTGGGTGTCCGTGCCAAAGAAATATCATTAGGCATATTAACTATATCCTGAGTTTAAGTCCTTTGTAACTTATTTAGTTCTTAACTGCTTTTGATGTAAACTCATTGCTTTGACTTGTTCCTTGGGTGGACGCCTAATTTATACTATTTTTGAGTTTCCAGACCAGTTTTTTTTTTATATATACTATATCACCATACCAAGGATGAGGGCCTCTGTTAATTATCGGCCTATCACTAGCATCAATAAATACTTTTCACGCAAGGGTTACTGAAAGTTCTGAACTACCACGTGTTGTGAAATCAGCTGATCACGAGACGTTCAAAACTGCCATGGCCAAGCGAAACGTTCAAAAGACCAGATTTTATTTTTATTTTTTTTTATTTTTAACTAACGTTTTGTAAACACAGGGTTTCCTTTCATGACATCTAATTATGAAGATTCTCCTCCTGATATCGATGAAGACAGTGTGCAGTTAAATGTAAATATACAAGAAAAAATTCCTTTAATAAATTATGAGCGTGGAAAAAAAGCTCAAGGGAGAATATATCAGTGAATAGGTGGTGTTTATACTGCGAGAATGATAATTATGGAACATTTTCAGTTTGAAAAAAATACAAAATGTTTAGTTATTTTGGCAAAATGATTGAAATTAATTTCATGAGACAAATATTGACATTGGCATAATTGTGAAGTGTTGATGTGAATCGGTTTAAGTTTAAGATTATGAAAATACACACAGGAAATAGGTTTAAAACAGCATCATTTGTGTAGCACAACGTGTTAGATAGCCATGGATTAGCTGCATTGAGCAATGCAAGTGAATTCCTAATTCTACTTACCTCTGGCACAAACTATATATTAAAAAGCTTGCGGGAAAATTATACAATGAAATATATGAATCATACAAAGCCGTAAACAATCATTAGGGAAGTTAGGTTTCAAAGCTGGTTAAAATGGACTCAGGAACATTTATGTATAGAATGACATCGCAATAAAGAGTACAACGCAACTATAGAGCCATCCTCTCATAAGCTTGTATCATTCAATTTAGCTTATTATAAAAGGGGATATAATATCTTCAGTGAAATAGGGGACCAGGAGCCCAGTAGCTATCAACTATCAATGAAGGTAAGTAAAATGTATTTTTCTTAATAAACACTTTTTCCTTACAAAAATTTTCTACTGTTTTAGTTTTAGACATATTTTTAATCGCATACAGCTTTATTAAGCTTTATTCTGATGTATTTTAAGCAACAACGCATGAGTTTAATCCAAGCACTGTATTTTCAGAAAATCAATGAAATTTTATAAAATTTTTATTTATTTTCCTTTTTTTTCATTTTTCTTTTTGAATATAATAAACATATACTGTATATAGTTTTTAAAGTTATTTCTCATATTTTATATAAGTTATATTCATTACTAAATAGTGATGTTTTTCTTTTTTCCAAAAGCGTAGTAGAAAAAGTATTTTGAAAAAGAATACTATTCTTTTACTTGGAGGATAATTCGGGGGAGATAATTTTTGTTATACACAAAATCTAACTGTGTCTCCCAAAAGTTTGCCTCAAAATAACCCCTGCCCCAAACTACCCCGCCGATGCCCTTTCATAAAATACAGTACTTTCCGGTGGTACGAAATGTTGGAGGATATGAATACGATATTGTTATTTCTCTTTTTTTTTTCTCTCTCGCTGAAAAAAAAGAAAGTTATTGGTTCCCTAGAGCATTTCAGAATTAGTTAGACTCTTGTACCTTCAATTAGAAGGTACTGAAGACCTACTCAAGTAGCGTCCTTCTCATTTCAATACTTTGATTTGCATCATATGTTTCCAATATTTTTTGCCGTGTTGATTTCATAAACCTTAAAAGTCTGTGAATAGGTTTCTAAAGCTGCTTTCATTCGGTGCAAATTGGTTTATTGAGTTTTGAAAACATCCTAATAAGAATTTAACCCGCTGGGCTTTTCTTAAAATGATGCAAGAGAAATATAAAACTAATTAGTATTATCCCTTCATTAAATTAAGGCAAACAAACATGATTTTAATAAAAAGCCTCTCAAGGTAATGTGTTATAAAAGAGCAAATCTTCTTTATAAAAAGCTCCAGTATCAATCAGTCCTCATTCGAGGTATAAAAAGAGAAAATAAAGATAACTGGCAAACAGACAAACGGCTTTGTTCTTACTAAATCGAACGCTTACACACAAGTAGTCTATGATAATTCATTTTGTTCTAAAATATTGATTTACTTAATATGTAACAAATATTAAAAATTGAATACTTTCACTCCCCCTTACTTAGACAAAATCGATAAATATTGTGAAATATGAAAAGACTTAGTTGTACATAAGTCCCACATATAACTAAGTTCCGGGAAAGTAGTAAAAAGGATTTTGTTTCTAGATATCTCCGTTATTAAGTAGACTAAGTAATTTACCGAAGAATTTCATTATGTTTAATCTACAGTGTGATTATTTGTTAATGATTGGTAAATGAGTAAAGTTTAGTATGACTATGAAAGCAACATCCGCTATTCCGATTTTATTTTAATATTATAGTGGTCTCAAAGTAAAAAAAAGAAAAGGTCACATATAGGATAAAGAGAATAACAAACATTTCATTAGCTATCATAAGATCTTAAAAGAAAATGATTAGTCAAGGTATTATGAATGACGAACGAAATATCATATATCTGCTAATAAAAATATTACGAAATTTTCTAGATAAAAACATATCGCTACTAAATCATTCGTTGCTTATCCGAACTAATGAAATTCAAAACAAATATATTAAAGGAAACTAAAGTTCTAAGTATGTTTATTGATTGTTAGTTATTGGAAGATTTCCTCTACAAATTAGCCTTACGTTATTATCTTTCCCAATTTTTCATTATATTTCATAGTTGCATATCATCCTAAAAAAAAAAAAAAAAAAAAAAATCCTTTTCTCCACAGTAATTGTTTATTTCTCAGACCATGATAGTATGGGAATTTTAAAAGGAAGTCACTAATAAATAAAGAAAAAAATAAACTTTATTAATCTGTATACGGTATACTTCCAAGAATATATAAACGGCCTTTTCTTTGGATGATTCTTTTATTTTTTAGTATATTTACCTATCAATCCTGTTTTTATTTCCAATTTGATGCACTCACTCTGTTTTTTTTTCTGTAAGCTTTTTTTTTCATTTTAATATTATTTCAAGTTTATCTGTTTATGTTTTTCTAAGTGGGAAGAAATGTTAATTCTATATTTACTATCATATGTCTTATCTGATTATTGAATCTTACATAGTAAAGACACTTTCTTCAGCAAAAATAATTTTTGTTCACATAATTTTTATCAGAGTTGAGTGAAAGCATAAATATAAATTTTCCAATAAGAATAGATTGGAAGATAAATTTCAAGTTAGCAAACTCTGAAAGTCACATGACGAGATATTCTATTATCGTTATTTTTTCCCAGGAAAACAAACTTTGGTATTCACTTCTATTCTCGTGTCCATCTCAAAACGCCTTGAAATTGAACGGTGCAATAGATTTTGCTCGCACCTCAGAATCTATAACTCTCAAACTTCACTAGCTCCGATATAGGTTTCTGATTTCTTTTCGTAACGTTTTAAGATTTATTCCTTGCTAAATTTACTCCATTCGTTTTAATATAGAAAATTTCTTCACCTATATGCCAAAAACTAAACACGTATGGGCGTGCTTGAAAATGTCTGATTGTAGATGCAATTGGATTTATCTATATTAGGTTGATTGATTATTTCACTAAATTCATATCTGCACATCCAAAAATGTTTCATAAGCTTATTAAATGAAAAACATAGAGTGTTTAACAAGAAAAATATATTTTTCATCGGAGAAAAAATTTATATTTCAAGTTCAGCTGCTTTTATATACGAATAAAAACACTATGCATATCTTAATTGCAAAAGTAATCAATCTTTGTATGACATATTTTTTTTCTATAATATTGGCAGAAAATTACATTTAAGTGCCAAAATTTCATGAAATAAAAAGAATGGACATTTTAAAAAACATTTGAAGAAAAAAATACAACATATGTTTTAATGAACAAGCCACTGCGGTGAAGCTGTGCAATGAATTATTACATTCAAAATTGTTGTTTTAGTTATTTCTGTTTTTAATATTCTTTCAATATATATGCTTTCTTATTTTTCACTTGAGCGATTTTGAAAAAAATACTTATTGTATTAGGACTAGACTTCAGTGACTCCATCAAATATAGGATCCCGTTTGATTGATCAGTGATATTTGCAAACTGTAAACCTCCTCCATATGAGGAAAATAAAAACATGTAAGGCTAAACATTACCTTTTAAATGCCTGTGTAATTGACTATATATAAATAAATACTGAGTTAAATTGCGTATTTCGTTGCAATTGTTTTACACTATAGATTGATGTTTACCTTTAACTAGGAGATGTTATCAATTGTTTCTATAAGTGAATAAAAGCAAGAAAGAATAATGATGCAACTCTAAAGTTAGTTTTGAAAATAAATTATATATATATATATATATATATATATATATATATATATATTATATATATATATATATATATATATATATATATATATATATATATATATATATATATATATATATTTCATGTAAAGGAAATAATTTCACATTGAATAATGTGATATATGTATTTGATTAAGTATTTTATGAATTTTATTCGTTAGTTAAACGATAGAAACATTGAAATAAATAGAGAGAGAGAGAGAGAGAGAGAGAGAGAGAGAGAGAGAGAGAGAGAGAGAGAGAGAGAGAGAGAGAGAGAGAGAGAGGAGAATAAAAAAATTAGAGTCAGATTGTACTCGGAAGCAAATATTTGCGAAAAGTGCTTAGTTTGTGTTTAATTCGCCAAAAAACACTCCCCAAATGGTGAAACATATCGAGTGACTCACGCAATAGAAATGCACGCCGGTCCGCCACCTACCAGGAAGCAGGAAGTGACATATGACGTTACCATTACGTCAGAAGAGAGGACCAATGAAACACAAGAACAGTCACTTGACGTGACGTAATTACAACGCCCTTCCTCTAAGGAACTTAAGCCGATGATGGGATAGAAGGGCTCTTTTTTTAATATTTTGATGTATTTGTTATACTGTTTGCCTTTTTAACTGAATTTCATTGACTTGGCGTAATTGTCTATTGATTTGTGTTTTAAATTCACTTTTTTAGCTCCGATGGTGGGAAATGTTGTTCCCGGAAGCTCAGCAATAAACTGTCCAAATGTTGAATTATCTGCTTTCATTCACCTTTCTACTATATATATATATATATATATATATATATATATATATATATATATATATATATATATATATATATATATATATATATATATAATACACACTCAAATGATCACGGCCAAGAAAGCTGATTACCGCCTTTGTACAAAATTGGAAATCAGGAGAGAGAGAGAGAGAGAGAGAGAGAGAGAGAGAGAGAGAGAGAGAGAGAGAGTACCTATGTGGTAAATGGATGTACATCAGAATGAGAGAGAGAGTACCTATGTGGTAAATGGATGTACATCAGAATGAGAGAGAGAGTACCTATGAGGTAAAGGGATGTACATCAGAATGATGATGTACTTGCTGCAGCAGAATATATATCCTGAAAAATCATGTAAATATCGTGCATTAGTACTAACGTCATCCGGTCATTGTACTTCACACCTAATTTTGCCGCAATTGCATCGTACGGCGCACGCAAGGACCACGTACTTCTTTTAATTCCGTACAACAAACGTACGTAGCTCGTACTTGTGATGCAAGATACGCGCAAATTACACGCATGACCAATATGCGGAGATCATGCCACAGAAAGTCCTACGGCACGTAAGTTACACGTAAGTCACATGCACGGCTTACTTGCGTTAGACGTGCATCCTTTCTGCGACTACAAAATAATATTCTTGACTGCCATAGAACATTTTAGTGTAACGAGTGAAGATTCTGTGGCTGGTATATTGCGGGCTACGAGGTCAATGACTGTTGCGTGGCCATTGCGTCACACCCACGATTTCACACAAATTTTGCCCGTATACCGCCTGTAGCTGGTAGTAGGGCCAGTTGTGTCCATCGCCTTAAATACGTCTCTCAGTTCAAAGTGAAAAACTTGTCTCTCATTTAGGAATAGGATTTTTTTTTTCATGTCGCTAGGGTTTCTTAAATGATGCATGAATTATTTTGTTATTATGTGGAATTAAAATGTATTAGGATTTTTCAAAAGTGATGGTAATGATGATATCATCCCAAAGAATATAAAAGTGAAATATGATTTAGAATTACAAAAGTAGTGGAAAACTATAAACGAGCAACTTCCCATACAAAATTGAGTTTAAAGAATTAACAAAAACTACTAACCCCGCTATCATGAATTCAGTAGGGAAATTATCACAAACAAATTTGTGTGTGTGGAAATACATGTAGAAGTAACCAAAATAAAAGAAGGTTAGAGAAATATACTGTAAATAAGTGGTTAGCTGATACTGAGTCTGAGAATAAAAAATGAGACAGCA
Organism: Palaemon carinicauda; assembly: GCF_036898095.1. Lineage (NCBI taxonomy): Eukaryota > Metazoa > Arthropoda > Malacostraca > Decapoda > Palaemonidae > Palaemon > Palaemon carinicauda. The sequence goes on from NC_090729.1 coordinate 43,004,463, forward strand.
AAAAATAAACAGGCTATGTTGACCGTGAATACAAATGTAAGTGATGTTCACACAACCTTGAATATAAGTAATTTAAAAATTTAGTAAATTTGAGTGAGTTTCAAAAATAATGTAGACAATTATGGCGATCAGCCAAAGAGACAGAAAGGTTAACAAATCTACATAAGTTCCTATAGGTAGAATATGAGGGTGGCTCGATAAATGAATTTGCCACACAAATGGAGGATCACGTAGCAACAGTAAAAAAGAACAGGATTCCTTTGCTAAAGGTAAGTTTATTGCTAATGATAATCCACTATATGTAAAAATAAATGAGACGTTAAAATATGTGATAAGTAGCATCCTAGATATGAGTTTTACGAGGAGAAAGGGAAACTAGCAATAACAATAGGAAATTAGGAAGTAAAGTTCTAAGGAACTAATAGCCCCAAATCCTACCAGAGAAATTCTGGATAATTTGAATAGTTGCAGGGAAGTTAGAACAGTAGACTGGAACGAGGCTCAAATTACCCTTGAGTTGAACAGAATAATGGCCAGAAATTTAGGTCGAAGACAGATAAAAGAAATAGAAAGGACACATTTAAGTCTAAGGAAAGATTACATAAAAGGGAATAGAAATCAGGCAGAATAATGAAAAAGGGGAAGACATACAGGGCAGAAAGGCAGGCACAGAAATAAAGAACTCCATCATGAAATAAACGAAGACACTTCTCAGAATGCCCTCCGGCACAAATAGAGTAAAACTCAAATCCTCCAAATAGTGAAAAAGAAACGAATTAAAAATAGTTAGCCGGATAGAAAGGAAGACAGGAAGACGAAAAATATTATATAGAAAAGATAGGCATATGTAGCGGAGGTACCACCACGTTGCAAGTGACTATCTTATACCATAGAGACTGGCAAATACAGTTGATATATCAGGATGCAATACAGTGATAGAATATTGTGAAAATACCTGCTTCCAGATTTTAAGGGTAAAAATAAATTATTTGAAGAAATGAAATGCAAACAAGTAAAAATAGAGGGGTTTGAACCGTAATATTAGATAGAGAATTAAATGGCAAAATGTGCCAAATGATGAATAAAGATGTCATTTTTTAAGTAACATTTTTAAAAAACGATACAATGATGAAGTGGGATTTTTATTGTGAGAAGTGCAGGTCAACAAAAATAAGATAGTCAGGGTATGATTCTACTTGTCAAAAACAAGTCTTTTACAAAATTGGCTACTTTGTAGGAGACGAATTTGACAGAAGAAAGAGACTCCGGACTAAGAAAGGGAAATGGAAATTAACTAGACAGACAAGGAAAAATAAAGTTGAAAAATAGGAAGAGTAGCCATGAATAAAATATACTCCTTATGGATATATGATAGGCGCCATATAAACAAAATAGAATGTCAACAGAAATACAGTGAATGAATAGCCTAGATAAAAGTGGAATTCCAAAACATTAATGTCATAGTCAAATTAAGATATAGGCTTATAGAAACACTGCTATAGTCAGAAAAAAATATAAATGATGCAATAGGCATATGAATTAAAAGAAATATGTTGCTATTAGGCACAAAGATTTAAGATGAAGATATAGGCATATGAATAATAGATGAGCTATGATGCTATCAAGTCTGATCAGTACTGAAACTATATATATATATATATATATATATATATATATATATATATATATATATATATATATATATATATATATATATATATATATATATATATATATATATAAAACTAGAATTTAGCTAGAGAAGTCATAGTGATGTCTAAATAAATAAAAATAACATGCATATATAAAGAAGATAAGTTGACTAAAAATAGGATGCTAGAGTCTGTCAAAAGAGACAATAATGCAGTTCACATGAAGGAAAATAAATGCAGACTAATTAATTAATACTTCTTTGGATGAAATAACTCATCTGAATGGCGGGTAATGACTTCTGAAATAAAGGAGTAGAGATTACAGTTAGGTAATCAGAAAGGGGCATAATTTACCATAAGGAGCATAGAAGTTGGGATAGATGAGAAATAGGCAGAAATTCGCCATTGCAGGCGATAGGTTGGGCAGAATAGAATAGAAACCTCGGTGCCAGAACCTGCCAAAACTTATTAAAACTTTTACATATACCGGTACAAATCATGAAATATTACCTATCAGCCAACGTCCCATAAGGAGTATGGTGAGTGTTAACATGAATTAATGAGTCTCCTTATAAATCTCCCGATATATATTACCCAAAGAGGATAGAAGTTAGACTAATAAATATCATAAGTAGAATTATAATGTAGAATATAAATGAAATGTCTATCCGGATTATAATTGAAGTTTGGCTCAACTATTGAGGAGTAAGATACATATATAACATTGTAAGTGCCTGGGTCAAAGAACACAAGCCATTCACGGCTATTAGCCTTTTTGAAGAATGTTAGAAATTACAGTCGAGTGAAGGCGACAGGCTCACCTCAGCTCCTCTAACTATTGACAGATTGTTGATCTAGAATTTTCAGACAGAAAGTGAATAAGCCTAATAGAATGATGTTACTAAGTTAGTAAGGAAATAGAGCCAAGGTTAAAATAATAGAACTAGTCCAGAAAGAGGGAGAATAGCCGGATAAAGAACCAGATTAAAGAGTGACCTATCACAAGATTTGAATAGGGTAAGTAACAAGTGTAGAAAGATTTGAGATATATAGAGAAATAGGTGTTAAAGTTGAAATCTTGCTCCATTAAGATTTGACAGGAATGATAGGATATTAGGGAATAATAAGCAGCATTTGCTAATTAAGCTAAGCCTTAAAATAAAGTTAACCTAAAAATATGTAGTGTGCAAATGAAATAGAAGGCTATAAGTAATGAAGAAAAATGAAATTTAGATCCTACATTACCTTAACCAGATCTCTTACCCAGGAGTTACAAAAATAATGTGTGATGCTCCATAAATATATATAAAAAAGAAATGTGTCATTGATAAGGGGAAATCCGAAGAAGGGTAGTGAACTATGAAATTAGTCTTAAAATAATTTAAAACATAACCGAGTAGGATAGATTATCCAAATAATGGTCTAGAGAAGTTTAGATATTTGCTTAGGGCATAGAGTATATGTACTAATCAATCATAAAAATTATTGTGATTCTGCTGCCCAAGAAGGACTATTGTTGAGGAAGGAATAAAAGGAATCTTAGAATCCTTAGAGTACTGGATGTTTGTCCAGGATAATTACATTATTGGTAGGTTTATGATGATAAAAGAAGGATAATTTAAAAAGACAGGAAGATGTTAAAAGAAATATGACTACCAATGTTTTGTTTCAGTTGTCAGGTAAGAAACTTAGGTTTAGGAATAATTAAAATAGAACAAGAGAAACCAAAGGTTATCAGAAATGTTGTAGTTGAATTACTTCAAAAATAGGAATCCTATAACAGGATTGCATATTGCTTAAAAGAATACATATAAAGAATAGGGAGAAATACTTGTTCATGAATAGAAATACCTGACATACTAACAAAGCACTAACAAAAACTCATGCTCAAATTAGTAGGACATCCAGTAATAAAAGAATGAATTTAATGATGAATAAATTTTTGACTTAACATAGATGTTTGGGATTGTAAAATTAAACCCTACATATAAGAAGTATAAAGGTCATGTAGAGGTAAGAATCCTTTAGAGATTACGATTGCATTTTCTGAATCCCGTAGTACTAGCACCTATGGACTACCAAGGACTCTGTTCCCAGAACCTGACAAATGATAAAAACATACTGGTCTACATAAAACTTTATTTAAAGAAAGGGTTGATGAGTCAGTAACAGTATAATTTAAGGCCCGGATAAATAACTAGACAATCTTGTCTTTAGATATTCTCTCGGGCAATGCACCCGAATTTACTAGTGATCAATGAAAACTGCAATATTTTTCTTAAAGTAAGAACGGTGGAATAAGCCATGACGTCAAATTCAAATAGAAAAAAAAAGTGGCAAATAAAATGATAGAAAGGGGTTGAGGATGTCCTGCAAACTATAAATAGAACAACAGAGAAAACTAATAACAATTATTTCAGAGAACAAGTTTACTTTGAAATAACTTGGTATATGGGAAACCTCAAATGTTAGGTAGATTTAAAAAAAGACTATTAAACTCCTTGGGAAATGAAATTAAAATCTCAGGGCACTCATACAAATGAATGAAATACTGTTTGTTATGATAAGTGTGTTATCCTAGAATTTGAATATGTATTCCTTAATCAACAAAGAAGGTCCAAATAAAAAATGTCTCCAAACAATTAAATAAGGGACCACATAGAGTATTGAATTGTAAACTAAGATGAAATGTTTTTGATAAAGTTATGAGTAATGAAGACAATTGAAGAATAAACTCAAAGGTAGTTTATAATCTCAAATGTATTGATTTTGTTTGCAAGTTTGATTAAATAATGATGCTATTAGAGCAAAAAAGTTATTAATGCATTTTTATGGGCCATGCATTGAATATTTTTTTGTGTAACAGGTGCAACGATGATAAACATGCGTGTATACAATGAATTTTATTATGTTTTGATGTTGATTAAGTTAACTTGAATAATTATGAAGATAGTGTAAAAATCAAAACAATCTATGCCATAAATGATGAGCAATTTGTTACAAATAAACTGAATATAGCTAACAAATTGAAGAAAAAATTTGTTTAAGTAATTACAAGATATAAAATGTGCACCAATAATGAACTTAGAAGTTGAATGTCTCAAAGGGGTATTTAGTCCCATAATAATTACACAGGAAACAGTGTACAGTTAAATACCTATAGGGAGTTATAATCATTGAACCCTTTCATTTTGAAGATGAAAAGAGTAAGTGTGGAAACACACGAATTGATTTTTATGCCTGTGCAGTAGATGAATCCTTGAAAGAAAGAATATATAAGATGTTTTGAGATAGTCTGCAAATGTTTCTTTTAAAGAAAAGTTTTAACATTGAAATGTTAAGTTTCCTGTCACTTGAATTTTATGAATATCCTTCTGAATGCAATATATTTGAGAATTGAAGTTCTCGAGATAAAAATAAAATGCAGACAAGGTGCAAATAAGATTCAAATTCATAAACATGTTTTTGTTATGTATTGAATATGTTTCTTCATTATGAAATAATTATGATGTTTGATGATTTAAGACATTGATATGTTTGAGTTTTGGTTTTACTCATTATTTTATGACAAGAAGTTGAATACTTTTTTTATGCATTTTTATGAAAAGAGGTGAAAAATGTTTCTTTTGATACCATTAAATAACAAAGATTTATCATTAGGACATTGATGAGTAAATAGGGTACCATAATGATGTTAATAAACGTTTATTAATACTAATCAAAAATGAGTAATGCTCTTGATGAGTGATAATATACAACCCACATAATTATTTTTATTGCAGAAATATTTTGATTAATTTAATTGATGATATATATGTTTGAACATTTATTTTCTGCTATTTATTACATTGCATTGTAAAAATGATTTTTGTGTTTACATCAATAAGACCAAAATTTTGAGGTCATGGGTAAAGGAAAATATGAACTGAATAGAGGCTAAATGTAAAGGCATTTCATAATTACTAGCACGGTTGGACACAGAAGACATTATTAATTCTGCCTTACGTACCCAGTGAATTAAGGGGTAAATATTCCATTGTCAAGAATTAAGAAAAATAGTATTTCAATATGGTGTTGAATTATTTGAAGGGAACAGGAAGTTTTTCCTATGTATATATTTATGATAGAGGTATGCAACTGAATTATTTTAAAAATGATTTATTGTGCTAAGATCCATATTCTTTTGTTGATGATGATTTTGATTTATTGTGCTAAGATGCATATTCTTTTGATGAAGATGATTTTGATTTATTTTGCTAAGATGCTTTTGCTTTTGATGATGATGATTTTGATTTATTCCGCTAAGATGAATATTCTTTTGATTATGATGATTTCGATTTATTGTGTTGAGATGTATTTCTTTTGGTGATGATGATTTTGATTTATTCTGCTAAGATGAATATTCTTTTGATTATGATGATTTCGATTTATTGTGTTGAGATGTATTTCTTTTGATGATGATGATTTTGATTTATTCTGCTAAGATGAATATTCTTTTGATTATGATGATTTCGATTTATTGTGTTGAAATGTATTTCTTTTGGTGATGATGATTTATTAATGAATTATTTTTGGGTAAACCATGAAATGAGTTAGTGAGATGTGATTTCAACAGGAATTCAGGTACGTGAACAAGTGTGATTCATGGAAAAGAAAAAATTTCACATTGAATAAGGTGATAGGTGTATTTTATTAAATATTTTGTGAATTTTATTCATTAGTTAAACGATAGAGAGACATTGATATAAATAGAGAGAGAGAGAGAGAGGAGAGAGAGAGAGAGAGAGAGAGAGAGAGAGAGAGAGAGAGAGAGAGAGAGAGAGAAATTGGAGTCAGATGGTACTCAAAAGCAAATATTTGTGAAAAGTGCTTAGGTTGCGTTTGATACGCCAAAACAATACCCAAAGCATGAAACATATCGAGTGATTCCCGCAACAGAAATGCACGCCGGTTCGTCGCCTGCCGGGAAGCAGGAAGTGACATGTGACGTTACCATCACGTCAGAAGAGAGGACCAATGAAACACAAGAACAGTCACATGACGTGACGTAATTACAACGCCCTTATTCTATGCCACTTAAGAAAATGATAGGATAGAAGAACTTCATAAGTTCAAAGTTGGAGCAAATGCTTTTTTGCTGACCAGCTGACATGAGTCTTTTTATAGTTTGTTTATGACATTTTTTGGTTGATGTTGTTAATAGTTTATATATGACATGTCTGTTTTGACGTTGTTACTTATTTTAGAATGATTTATTGTTAATTTGTTCTATTCACTTATTTATTTCCTTATTTCCTTTCCTCACTGGGCTTTTTTTCCCTGTTGGAGCCCCTGGGCTTGTAACATCTTGCTTTTCCAACTAGGGTTGTAGCCTGGATAATAATAATAATAATAATAATAA
>NC_090729.1:43019015-43021515 GCF_036898095.1 Palaemon carinicauda
ATGCAAAGATTTACCCACTCGTTGAACAAGGTTCTTTTACCCACGCTTTTGCATTAGCCCTCCACAACACCTGAACCTCATCCTTCATCACTTTGTGGGCTTTGAAGGATAGAGGAGTCTCGGAGTGATACACCAGCGGGTGTTTCACCTTAAAATCCCGACTGGCAGTTGCACAGAGTGCAAGGATAAGCTGTCCTTCATAGGCTGATGCCTTGGTAGCTTCTTTTTCTTCGGTGATGAAAGTTCGACCAGGAATTCTCTTCCCAAAAAGCCCTGTTTCATCGAAATTGAAGACTTTCTGGGAACTGTACCCTGGATAGTTAACTCATCGAGTGTTTTAACAAAGGCTTCGGCTTCTTTTGTGTCCGAGTTTGCAGCCTCTCTATGAGCACCTCAGAATGAATGCCAGATAGTCTCTAAAATTTTTCAAACCAACCCCGAGAAGTCTTGAACTTGACGGGTCCCCGCTTCAATGTCCCTTCACCTGCGTCGGCTTTGACATGAACCTGCACAATATCACCAAAGATGGCGGTGGCCTGTCTAACAATGGCTAATAGTGTCACGTAATATCGCAAAACGATACAGTACAATATTCACGAAGTGAAAATAACAAACAAAGTCAATGCATAAGACACAGTTGCTGGAACAGAAAAAAAGAGGAACGCTAATGTACAGATGCATGATGGTGTACAGTACAGTAGATGATGACCAATAAGAGGACAGGTTCTTCTGGAAGTAAATAGCATCTGAGTAGAAAGATAACCAATGGGAGCGCGGAAGGATGGTGGCGAGCTTCCAGACTGGGCGGCATACAGTTTGAAATCAGACTCGGATACGTTCAGGATCTCGTAACGTACCTCCTATCGCTACATGAAACATTTTTTTGATACTGACTCCTAAAACTCTTCGCAGCGCAAAAATTTTTTAAGCAGATTCTTTCGTGTCAAGAGGTATGGCTGTACCTAAATCTGAGGAAGACCTTGATGTGCCCATGAATGAATTCAGTGTGGTTGAAGTCAAAACCATAATAAAATAGTAAAGACATGAAAAGGTCCTAGATAAGACGGAACAACTGCTGAGCTTGGCCGAAAGTGAAATGACTCACAGAATACTTACACGAGTATTTAGTAGAATGTAGCGTGAACAGGCAAAACCTGATAAATAGGAGCTAGGAGTGTTGGTAATATGGAAAAAAAGACTGATGTAATGATTAAAGAGGCATCACACATATGTGAGTTGCCATGCTAGTATATACTTTGTTCAATCTTAAGAGACTAGAGAGAAATATTGATGAAAAGCTGAGAGATGAAAAAAACAGGATTTAGAAAAGGTAGAGGTTGTTGTGACCAAATTTGGTTTTAAAATATTTGAGAAAGCATTGCGTAGATTATAGCAATCCACTTTTGATGGCCTTTAAGGACTATGAAAAAGCATTTGATAGTGTGCACTGTGACTGCATTGGAAACAAGAAATTGGCTGATATAGAGTATGCTGATGATCTTTCTTAGCAGAACACCACAGTACTTTCAAAGATTGCAAACCAGATAAGTACAAGGAAGGCAGAGATGAGAAGGATATATTCAATGAAATATGAAATGCCATTGAAGGGAGAAAGGATTAATGAGGTTTAATCATTTGATTTTTTAGGAACAATAATCTTTAAAATTGGAGCTTAATGAATAAGAAAAATCATTGCTAGGTTGAGTAAAATTTGGAAATAAAATCGGCTGAAATTACATATGAAAAAACTAGGCTATAAATCACTTTTGTTAGATCGGCGTTATTGCATGAATATGAGTCTTGTTACGACAATGAAATGACATTCAACAGATTTTGCAGATTTGAGAATTAAGCCCTCAGGAGAATACTGGGACTTATTTGGCAGAACAGGATTAAAAATTAAACTATAATAGAAATAGCTCGAATGCCATATGTAGATGAGATCATGGTGAATGGCAGTTGGAGATTATTTTGGCATATTCATCGCACTTCCTAAGAGAGATTATTTCAGCAAGCTTTTAACTCAGCTCAAAAAAAAGTTTGATATCGGGGGAAATTAATAGCTCCCTTTCAATATATAAAAACTCCCGTAATCTCAAAGGTCCCCTATAAAATACCCTTATTAAAAGCAAAATAATAGGTGTTTCTATTATTTTAATTTCTAATACTGTTATCTTCATTAGTGGAATTTCTTTGCTATAATTAGTGATGTATAAAGGTATCAAAATACACGAGTGTATACTTGTGCGTATGTTTTCATTTTTCAAACATAAGCTTCCCATTTATAAATTTAGGTCGATATGTTTTATACAATAGTGAAATCATATGCACTTTTATCACTGTTCTTCTGTAGCGCATATTCCTAAAAGAATTCTCAAAGCAAGATTTATTAGACATCATTATATTTTTTGTTGTACATGAATGGTTATTAATTAATTGACTTTAATATATATTTGTTTCCAGTCTAAAATCATACGATAAATCTTAACATGACATCATT
>NC_090729.1:43026515-43032174 GCF_036898095.1 Palaemon carinicauda
TATCTTTTTGTCGTCGATATTTCTGTAAATAGTTTCTGTAACTTTCAATAACGCAGTTTCAGTAGAGAGATGAGACCTAAATCCATGTTGAGTGTGAGACAGTAAATAATTTTCCTCGAGATATTTTATGAATTAAATTGACACAATCTTTTCTAGAATTTTAGTTATGATGGGCAAAAGTGAGATTGGTCTGTAATTCTCTACATTATCCGCATCACCACTCTTAAAAAAGGGCAGAACGTGGGATAACTTCCAATCACTTGGATAAACGCAAGTCAATATAGAGGTATTTACTATGACAGTTAAGTAAAACGCAATTATTGGTAAGGCGTCCCGAATGAAACGGAGGGATATCAAATCAGATCCATAGGCTCCCGTGTCATTAAGCTCCCCAACTACTAAAATAATTGTTCTGACATTAACTGGCTATGGCCTAAAAACGTCATTAAAATTCTCATTAACTGTAATCGACTAATTTCTTAAAAGTTGTGAAGTATTGTTATCATCTAAATTTTGTTGAGTTTTTTCAAAGGCTGTCCTACCAACACTTGAAAAGTACTGGTTGAACTCTTCTACTTTTTCCTTCTTATCATTATAATCAGGTAAAAGGGTATTATTATTTATGGGGATTATTTCACGAACCATTTTCCATTTATTAGAGAGAGAGAGAGAGAGAGAGAGAGAGAGAGAGAGAGAGAGAGAGAGAGAGAGAGAGATGTAAGGCGGGAATATCTATTAGCCTAAATAAATTGTGATGATATATTACGATACTGGGAGCTATAAAACAGCCAAGGTGTTTATAATTACTCAGATGAAAATGATTTAACATGATAAAAATTTGTCAGTATCTTCTTTTCCATGATTTAACGATACCTAAGGATGCCTCTATCCTAACTGGCTTAGCTCAACTCGAGAATATTCATGGTTTTTACCATTGCTATTTAATATGAATTATCTACACAAAACTAAAAACAAAAAAAATTTGCTTACAAAGAGCTCACTTAAAAAAGGTTCATAATGAATCTCATAACTAACACGAAAAAGGAAACGAAACAATAATTTAGATGGCAATTCGTAACAACTCAAAAAAAAAAAAAATGTGATTTTCACTATTATTTCAACGATTAAGTATTACCATTATTTATTTGACCATAGCTAGGAGGAGAGAGAGAGAGAGAGAGAGAGAGAGAGAGAGAGAGAGAGAGAGAGAGAGAGAGAGAGAGAGAGAGAGAGAGAGAGAGCATTTGATGACATTAATATATGATAATTATATGTACAATAGATTTTTTATAATGAAGAAATGCAGTACCTATCGGAAAAAAAGTTTTGTACTTTAGAGAAGGTATATTTCCATTAGGAGGGAGAGTAATCGATAGAACTTTGTTATGGTAATTTGTTGAGGTCCTGTCTCTTTACGAAATAACCCTAACGAACGTAAGACATAAAAAGAAATTAACTGAACCTACGTAAGTAAAACTACACTGAGAGTATATGATGTAAGATCTCTCTAATACGAAAATAGTAGAATAAAAATGTATCATAGTAATACTTGCTGGATCTTATTCAGCATAAAAACAAACTCCATGGAAGGTTTTTTTTCATCATCATTATTTTCATTATCAATATTGCTCTTGATGTCTATGATGATGTTGTAGGTGTAGTTTTCCGTCAAATTGATATTTACCGAATCCTTAATATCGTGGGAGCGTCAGAATTATTTACGAGCCTTTGCTCATTCCCGGACTATATTATTCTTCATTATCGGGAAGATTTTCACAAAGAAGGCCAAGGTAACGGTCGTTAATGTCACCGTTTTATCACTGGATGGAATATATGGGTCTCCCTAAGGATTCTATTAGCTATGAAATAGGGTGACTGTATAATAGGTTTATGTATCATAACGAATGAACGGTAATTATCTATACATAAAGATATCTCGAATCATTGATCATTCCTCAAGAAAATGGTATTGAAATAAAAAAAATCATCCTAATGTCAATAAAGAATAGAATGTTATAAACTTCGTTTATCAAAACTTTAGTATGGAAATTTAGCATTATTTGTTTCACTGTAAAAAAGTTATAGTCGGTTGAAGTAGAATTATAAAAGGAAAAGTAGTTTAAAAAAAAAAAAAAAAAAAAAAAAAAAAAGGATTTTATTTTGATAATAACAATTCACAAACCCTGAAGTGAAATTTTGAAAGAAATATCCATTAAAATTATAATCATGCTACTGTCACTAAATTAGAATAATTAAATCATTATGTGAAAAACGCGTAAAATTATAAACTTGTTGACGTTAGGAGTCAGCAATTAAGTTCGTCGCCATTTGATAGATTTTGTCGATTTTCTTTCAATGTCCCGTAAATTAGTGTGAACGTTTGTATACTTCTTCATGAACGGAATAGTTTACCTTTTTTTCTTTATTTTTTTTTTTTTTTTTTTTTAGGAACTTAACACCAAAATATATGGAATCAGTGATTCGAAAGGATGATATAAAACCTCATATAGATATAGAAGGATTATAGTTATAGAGTTCACAATTTCATATTTTTTCCTTTGACATTTATCCCTTATGGTAAATTTCTGAAAAACTAGACTATGCAACAAATGATAAAAAAAAAAAAAAATCTTATCACAACACGTTATGTGTTACAATGTCTTTTAGAATTATCATTAACATGTTGTAAATTGATGAAGAATTCAAATTTTTTGGACCAAATTTCTTTGATTTGGGACAAAATATACTGTTAAGGAAATTTGACCTCTTCATCAAATTACCATATTTTAATGGTGAACCAAACAAGTATATTGAAATCAAAATACATGAAATCCTGAGTAAATACTTACCACAAATTAAACCGAATATAATTTTTTATAATTACTCTAAAATAAAAAGTTTTGTTAACCATAAAAAAGCTGCAAAAACCCTTTGAATCAATGGTGGTTTACTTGTTTAACTGTCCAAATTACCAATTAGCTTATATTGGCTCCACGAAAAAATGCATTTTTTTCTCGCAACCAAGATCACAAGGGAATTAGCAGCCAAGCTGGCAGAGCCTTGTCCAAACCTTTACAGTCCAGCATACGAGACCATTGCGACATGGATTATAAGTGTTCGTTATCTTTGGACAACTTTTCAATAATATACAGAGGTTCATATGAAAATGAATCAAGAATAGCAGAGTAAATTTTTTATAAAATCTGAAAAGCCACTACTTAATCAAAAAATTTCTAGTTTTCCTTTGAAGATTGCCTAATTATGCCTTTTCCCATTATAACTTATATTTTATTTGTTTACAATATTTATGTACAGCTTGCTCTTTATTGTTTGACTTTCTTTAACACAGGAATATAACTATGAACATAGAGATGTTTGAAACGTCGTTATTTGTTGGTGATGGAAATAAATTAAAGAATGGTTGGCGTTGTCGTAATTTTCCAGTTCCTTATTAAACTGAAATTTTGACAGAAATTTCCATTAAAATATAATCATACTGCTGTCACAGATATAGAATAATTAAATCATCATGTGAAAAACACGAAAAATTATAAACTGGTCGACGTTAGGGGTCAGCCATTAAGTTTGTCGCCTTTTGATAGATTTTTTCGAGTTTCTTTCAATATCCCGTAAATTAGTGTGAACATTTGCATACTTGTTTATGAACGGAGCAGTTTACCTTTCCTTTTCTTTATTTTTTTTTTTATTCATTTACTTTTTTAGGAACTCAACACCAAAATATATGAAACCAGCGATTCGAAGGGATTATATACAAACCTCATATAAATATAGAAGGATTATATTTATAAAGTTCACAATTTCATATTTTTTGCTTTGACATTTATGCTTTATGGTAAATTTCTGAAAAGCTAGAAACTGGTATTCATAATTATATTTTAATGAATCATAATAGTAGCCACCCGAAGGAGGGTAAACAAATTCATTTCAGCATAATTCTCTTTACTTCCTGACGCATAAAAGGCTGAAAATAATTGACGCATCATATCTAATACTAACATTCAATGTTGGTAGACTATACATTTAACTCGAATAGACAAAGAGAATATTTAATCAAAATGAGAAGCAAAGAATAATATTGATCACAGTATTGAAACTATTCTACAATTGGATCCCTTTAAATGGTTTGCCGCCCTGGAGCACATAAGCTTGTTTCACGTTTTGATACCTTTCAAATGTTAAAATTATCTGTTTATAGGTCGCTGGATGAACACCCGCTCAGTATCAGATAATAATAATAATAATAATAATAATAATAATAATAATAATAATAATAATAATAATAATAATAATAATAATAATAATAATAATAATAATAATAATATATGTATGTGTGGGGGGAGGGGGGGGTGCCGTGGCAGAAGAGGTTAGGTCGTCGATGGACTGGTTAGCTTAACCAGTCCCTCGACTGGAGCTGGTCAGTCGTTGGATGGGTGACCGCTCTCCTCAGTGTTAATCCCTTGGAAAGGGATCTTTACCCTAATTTCCTCAGTCTACTAAGCTGTAAATGAGTATCTATCCTGGATGTGGTAAGGTCCAGCGATGGGTTAAATAGCAAAACTCAGCAATGATGAAAGGAAATGAAGGATTAAACAACAACGTTGTAAATGCTACCTTCTGCCAACAGAAGAGCTTTGCCCGACAGCCAGGTATTCAACCCAATTGAAGAGGAAGACGGTCAGGTACCTTGAGGTCATCCTCCAGCAACTGAACACCACAAGGAGAGAAACCAACAGCCTGAGACTAGATATACAGAATCAAAACCGAGGAAGAAGTGGACAAAATAAGGAAACATGGGAATACTACATCAAAAGCAACCAGACGGAGTGAGGGTATAGAAGAAGGTTGGTCAACATCTGTATTGAGAGGAATAACCCCCAAGAAACAGAGCAAAGGCTTGCAGACCAAGTAAGGAACATAAAGAAAAAAAATAGTTTCTCCTCAACAGAAAAAAAGGAACTGGAAAGGAAAAAGACACTCGACAACAAATTACAAGAAGACAACATGAGAGACGATGCCACAGAGTACAACAGGGATGATGATATAAAGCAATGATACACAAAGAAACACCGACGAAGTAACAGAGAGGACGAAATGTGTACAAAAGATTAGACTGTGGATGGAGCTAGATACAGCCAGAACAAATATCCCACCTATGAAAGCCTACAAAACCAAGAAATTAAGGGATTAAACAAGTTTGGTCAATTAAATATTGAGAATAAAAGACAACCCTAGTATCATAAAAAAAAAGATTAATTTGGCATAGGCTGGAGCCAGACTAGAAGCAGAACTGATGGGTATACGAACACATATACCACGAATACAACCAATCCAACAGAAACAAAAACATTAACCTCCTTGGAAAAGGCACACGAAAGATATGGTTAAAAAAAAAAAAAAAAAAAAAAAAAAAAAAAAAAAAAAAAAAAAAAGGAGGAGCTCAACAAGAAATAGGAAATACAAGAGAGGAATCTAAACAACATGATAGGAGAATAAAAACAGGCTTGAGGCCAAAGCACATAAGATCCAATGGTACATTAACAGGAATAATGAATACCAATAGAACAAACTATTCGGAACCAACCAGAAAAAGAAAGAAAAAAAAATATACAGCCAACTAAGAGAGGAAAACAACCACCAA
>NC_090729.1:43040174-43050174 GCF_036898095.1 Palaemon carinicauda
ATGTGCAAACTTTTCTGGATCCTAGAGTTATAGAGTATATTTAGGTAGAATACAAATTATGTTGCACTTTTATGGATGGGTGCAGTTATTATTATTATTATTATTATTATTATTATTATTATTATTATTATTATTATTATTATTATTATTATTATTATTACTTTTTTTCTTTTTTCCCCTCTATCACAGTTTTCTTAACTCTGTGGTATTTAAAGTGTATTTTTCCTAGTTGCATCCCGCCTCCTTAGGAGTCCATCACTTTTCTTATTATGTGTGCCGTTTCTAGGATCACACTCCTCTGCATGAGTCCTGGAGCTACTACAGCCTCTAGTTTTTCTAGATTCATTTTCATGAATCTTGGGATCATGCCTAGTGCCCCTATAATTATGGGTACAATTTTCATTGGCATATTCCATATCTTTATAATTTTTATTTTCTGATTCTTATACTAATCGATTTTTCCCTCTCTTTCTCTTACACTCTGAGGTCCCATGGTACTGCGACATCAATGAGTGATACTTTCTTATTGATTTAGGCAATCAACGTTACTTCTGGTCTATTCTCGCATATCACCCTACATATTCTGATACTATAGTGTCAGAAGATTTTTGCCTGATAATCGTTTATTACTCCTTTAGTTTGGTGCTCGTACCACTTATTGCTGCTAGTTAGCCGATGTTTCTTGCACAGGCTCCACTGGAGGTCTTTTGTCAATGAATCATGCCTCTTTTTGTACTGGATCTGTGCAAGTGCCAGGCATTTGCCTGATCTGTGATTTATTTTTTTTAAATTTTCGTGATATTCCCGTCTATCCTTCTTTGAACATATCTGGTTTTCCTTCTTGAGCCACTCCTTCAGTAGCCATTGCCACGTGTCATCGCTGGCTAGTTCCTTAGTCTGTCGTTTGTATTGTCTGTGCATTGGTTTGTTGTGCCAGTCCTCTGTTCTATTTTTAATTCTCCTGTCTGTATATTTCTGGGTCTTCGTCTACTTCCATCAGTCGTTTGTCCCATGCACTCTTGAGCCACTCGCCATCACTGGTTTTCAGATATTACCCCAGTGCTCTATCCTTGATGTTAACACAGTCCTCTATACTTAGTAGTCCTCTCCCTCCTTCCTTTCGTGTTATGTATAGTTTGTCCATACTTGCTCTAGGGTTTAGTGCTTTGTATATGGTCATATGTTTCCTAGTTTTCTGGTCTATGCTGCGGAGTTCTGCCGTCGTCCATTCGACTATTCGGGATCTGTATCTGATTACTAGTACTACTTATGTGTTTATGGCTTTTACTATATTTCTTGCGTTGAGTTTTGACTTGGGTATCACCTTGAGTCTCTGCATATACTCTTTCCTGGTCGTGTCTTTCCTCTCTTGGTGTTTTATATCCCCTCCTTCCATTATTCCTAGGTCTTGAATCACGTCTTTGATGTTGCTTCCATCTGGTAGCTTTATCCCTTCAGTACTTGTTAATTTGCCCTTTTGTATGTTGACTAAAGCACATTTTTCTATTCCAAAGTTCATCCTGGTGTCCCCGGATACAATCATTACAGTCTGGACTAAGGTATCTATTTCCTTGATATTCTTACCCTACAGCTTGATGTCGTCTATGAACATCAGATGGTTGATTTTGTTGCATCTTTTCTTGAGTTGGTACCAAGCAACAAGACTACTATGAAGAGAAGTGGGGACAGTGAGTTGCCCTGGAAGATCCCTCTATTGTTATTAACCTCTGCTAGTCTTATTTCAGAGCTTGTAAGTACTGTTTTCCAATTGTGCAGTGTAATTTTGAGGAAGCTAATGGTGTTTTCCTCTACCCATATACTTTCAGGCATTCTATTTGCCATGTGTGTGACATCATGTCGAAGGCTTTCTTATAGTCAATCCATGCGATACTTATGTAAGTTTCCCTATCCTACTGTTATTCATTAACATTTTGTCTATCAGGAGCTGGTTTTTTGTGCTCATACACTTCCTTCTGCAGCCTTTCTGTTGATACCTGTTAGTAACTTCCACATTATTGGTAGGCAGGTGATCGGCCTGTAGTTACTGACTATATTTCCCTTACTATTACCTTTTTTTACTAAGGATATTTTTCCTTTGGTCATTCATTTCGGTGAATGATGATTTGAGATAAAATGCCGGAATTGTTCTTCTATACGTGAGTGTTTGACCTGGAAGTTTTTGAGCCAATATCCATGAACTTCATTAGGACCTCAGGCTTTCCAGTTTGGCATTTTCTATGGTTGGTGTCTAACTGTGTCTATCGTTACCTCTGTGAATCTTTGATTTAATCTCCTTGTTTCTTCTTGCTTGACTTCCTGAAGCTAAATTGCATGTTTGCTGTGTGATATCGGACTGTTCCACAGTAGGTTCGTCTTCAGGGATTTCTTGGTGGTTGTCTTCCCCTCTTAGTTGGCTATATAGTTTTTTTTTTTCTGGTTGGTTCCGAATAGTTTGTTCTATTGGTATCCATTATTCCTGTTAATGTACCGTTAGATCTTATGTGCTTTGGCCTTAAGCCTGTTTTCATTCTTCTATCATGTTGTTTAGTTTCCTCTCTTGTATTTTCTATTTCTTGTCGAGCTCCTATCTTATTTTTTTATTTTTATTTTATTTTTTTTTTTTTGCTTCTCAGCCTTTTTTTACCACCTCTTTCATGTGCCTTTTCCAAGGAGGTTAATGTTTTAGTTTCTGTTGGGTTGGTTATATTCGTGGTGTATGTGTTCGTATACCCATCAGTTCTGCTACTAGTCTGGCTCCAGCATATGCCAAATTAATTTTTTTCTATGATACTAGTGTTGTCTTTTATTCTTAATATTCAATTGACCACACTTGTTTAACCCCTTAATTTATTGGTTTTGTAGGCTTTCATAGGTGAGATATTTGTTCTATATGTATCTAGCTCCATCCACAATCTAATCTTCTGTACCCATTCCGTCCTCTCTGTTACTTCGTCGGTGTTTCTTTGTGTGTCATTGCTTCATATCTCATCATCCCTGTTGTCGTCTGTGGCATCGTCTCTCATAATGTCTTCTTGTAATTCGTTGTCGAGTGTCATTTCCCTTTCCAGTTCCTTCCTTTCTGTTGAGAAAAACCATTTTTTTTCTTTAGGTTCCTTACTTGGTCTGCAAGCCTTTGCTCAGTTTGGTGGGGGTTATTCCTCTCAATCCAGATGTTGACCAATCTTCTTCTATACCCTCACTCCGTCTGGTTGCTTTTGATGTAGTATTCCCATATTTCCTTATTTTGTCCATTTCTTCCTCGGTTTTGATTCTGTATATCTAGTCTCAGGCTGTTGGTTTCTCTCCTTGTGGTGTTCAGTTGCTGGATGATGACCTCCAAGTACCTGACCGTCTTCCTCTTCAATTGGGTTGAATACCTGACTGCCGGGCAAAGCTCCTCTGTTGGCAGAGGTACCATTTACAACGTTATTGTTTAATCCTTCATTTCTTTCCATCATTTCTGAGTTTTGCTATTTAACCCATAGCTGGACCCTACCCCATCCAGGATAGATACTCATTTACAGCTGAGTAGACTGAGGAAATTAGGGTAAAGATCCCTTTCCAAGGGATTAACGCTGAGGAGAGTGGTCACCCATCCAACGACTGACCAGCCCCAGTCGAGGGACTGGTTAAGCTAACCAGTCCATCGACGACCCACGGTCCAGATATACCAGGTCAGCCAAACAGCGTACCGATTTTAAGCCTCTTCTGCGCACCTACGTCATCTGAAGGGGCTTAGTGTTGGCGAGAGCCATTAAGAACGTAGATCTATCACATAGTCAATGTAAATAAAACAACATTTTACCTTTGGAAAATATTTTATTAAGTTACAACTTTAATTTTTTTTTTCTTAGGGCCTTCCTGCATGGTTGTCCTTGAGGTTTTCTATACTTTATCAAATTATTAAGATATCGCATTCAAAAATATACCGATATCTTAACAAAAAAAGCAATAACATCGTCAGGAACTTCAATACCAGACTGTTTTAATTCTAGATAAAGCTTATTAAAAAAAAATTTCCCTCCATGAGAGCTTCCCCGTGTACAGCATTAAAAATCTCCCGCATTATTAACAACTGTGAAAAAAACTGACTAGAAGGTACATGTAATTCCCCCCGATTAACACATGCTATCCAAGTATCATTCCTTAGCACTTCTTCAGTCTTATTTCCTAACTCAGGATGTTTTACACAAAATTTCTTTACAATATATCCACCAACGTATTTAAGAGCTTCTTCCTCAATTACTCCCCCAAAATCCTTCTTTATTTCTTTATTTGCTCTCAAAAGGTCTTCTTCCTCGTCTGAAGCATCTTTCTCTAAATCAAAATCTAAATTTCTGAATATCTGCGTTGTTATGCATATTTCTAACGCTAAGTCCCTTTCTTTTGTGATAGATTCATCGTCTTTGGCTGATTCATAAGATTTTTCAACTGTGGTGATATTACACTTTTCACTTAATACTACAATTTCCTTTCCTAGTAGCATTATTTTATCCGAAATTTAAAGTTCACAGCATGAGGATGATCATAGTGCCCACCCATTTGCCTTATACACCCAAAGAAATGTTCGAGGCAATCTTGATTTAGTCTTTGTGTAAGTAAGTAGTCAATACTATAAGAGCCTTTTAACATATCAAACAAAGCAATGGTAGATTTACGTGATAAAATTATTCCTTTCTGAAACTTGAAAAGACTTTTTGTATTAGGATTTTTAACTCTCATAGTATTCATTACCTCGATTACCTTGAGCAGTGTACCTGTTTGTTTTTCTACATCAATACCAAAAGCATTGCTTTTACCAAACTCTCCATACATGGAGGAAGAATTCATTATGTCGAACCAATCATTTATTAAAAGAATAAAATCAGTGACGGAATGAGTTAATGAATAAAATGATAATGGACACAGCGTCTCCTATTGTTTACGCTACCTCTATAGTTAGCTAACTAAGGCAACGGTCCTTTGTTTTGTTTACCCACGTGTGTGAGACGGGGAAGCTTGACGTCTCAGTATGGGTGATTCACAGATTAAGCTGCGCGTTGGCTGACCTGGTATATATAGACCTTGCGACGACCTAACCTCTTCTGCCACGGCGCCACACATACACACACATATATTATTATTCTTATTATTATTATTATTATTGTTATTATTATTATTATTATTATTATTATTATTATTATTATTATTATTATTATTATTATTATTATTATTATTATTATTATCCGATACTGAGCGGGTGTTCATCCAGCTACCTATAAAAAGATAATTTTTACATTTGAAAGGTATCAAAGCATGAAACAAGCTTATGTGCTCCAGGGAGGCAAACCATTTAAAGGAATCCAACTGTAGAATCGTTTCAATACTGTGATCAATATCATCCTTTGTTTCTCATTTTGATTAAATATTCTCTTTGTCTATCCTAGTTAAATGTTTGGTCTACCAACATTAAATGTTGGTATTAAATATGATGCCTCAATTATTTTCACACTCTTATGCGTCAGGAAGTAAAGAAAATTATGCTGAAATTATTTTGTTTGCCCTCCTTCGGGTGGCTTCTATTATGATACATAAAAATATAATTATGAATACCAGTTTCTAAAAGACATTGTAACACATAACGTGTTGTGATGATTTTTTTTTTTTTATCATTTGTTGCATAGTCTAGTTTTTCAGAAATTTACCATAAAGGATAAATGTCAAAGGAAAAAATATGAAATTGTGAACTCTATAACTATAATCCTTCTATATTTACATGAGGTTTGGATATAATCCCTTCGAATCGCTGGTTTCATATATTTTGGTGTTAAGTTCCTCAAAAATTAATGAATAAGAAAAAAAATAAAGAAAATAAAAGGTAAACTGTTCCGTTATTAACAAGCATACAAATGTTCACACTAATTTACGGGATATTGAAAGAAAATCGAAAACATTTATCAAAAGGCGACAAACTTAATGGCTGACCCCTAACGTCGGTAAGTTTATAATTTTTCTCGTTTTTCTCATGATTTAATTATTCTAAATATGTGAAAGTAGTATGATTACATTTTTAATGGAAATTTCTTTCAAAATTTCAGTTTAATAAGGAACTGGAAAATTACGATAACTCCAAACATTCTTAAATTTATTTCCATCACCAACAAATAACGACGTTTCAAACATCTCTATGTTCATAATCATGTTCCTGGGTAAAAGAAAGTAAAACAATAAAGAGCAAGTTGTACATAAATATTGTAAACAAAAAAATCCAAGTTAAAATGTGAAAAGGCAAAATTAGGCAATCTTCAAAGGAAAATTAGAAATTTCTTGATTAAATTGTGGCTTTTTAGATTTTATAAAAATAGACTTTGCTATTCTTATTTCATTTTCATATGAACATCTGTATATTATTGAAAAGTTGTCCAAAGACAACGAACACTTACAATCCATGTCGCAATGGTCTCGTATGCTGGACTGTAAAGGTTTGGACAAGGCTCTGCCAGTTCGGCTGCTAATTCCCTTGTGATCTTGGTAGCGAGAAAAAAATGCATTTTTTCGTGGAGCCAATATAAGCTAATTGGTAATTTGGACAGTTAAACAAGTAAACCACCATTGATTCAAAGGTCTTTTGCAGCTTTTTTTATGATTAACAAAACTTTTTATTTTGGAGTAATTAAAGAAAATTATATTCGGTTTAATTTGTGGTAGGTATTTACTCAGGATTTCATGTATTTTGATTTCAATATACTTGTTTGTTTCATCTTTAAAATATGGTAATTTGATGAAGAGCTCAAGTTTCCTTAACAGTATATTTTGTCCTAAATTAAAGATATTTGGTCGAATATTTTTTTTTCTTTTATCATTTGTTGCATAGTCTACTTTTTCAGAAATTTACCATAAAGGATAAATGTCAAAGGAAAAAATATGAAATTGTGAACTCTATAACTATAATCCTTCTATATCTATATGAGGTTTTTATATAGTCCTTTCGAATCGCTGGTTCCATATATTTTGGTATTAGGTTTTTAAAAAAATAATAAAATAAAAGAAAAAAAAATAGAGAAAATAAAAGGTAAACTATTCCGTTCACGAATAAGTATACAAATGTTCATACTAATTTACAGGACATTGAAAGAAAATAGACAAAATCTATCAAAAGGCGACGAACTTAATTGCTGACCCCTAACGTCGACAAGTTTATAATTTCTCGCGTTTTTCACATAATGATTTAATTATTCTAATTCAGTGACAGTAGCATGATTATATTTTTAATGGATATTTCTTCCAAAATTTCACTTCAGGGTTTGTGAATTGTTATTCCCGGTTATCAAAATAAATTCCTTCGCTACTTTTCCTTAAATAATTCTACTTCAACTAACTATAACTTTTTTTCAGTAAAACAAATAATGTTAAATTTCCATACTAAAGTTTTGATAAACGAAGTTTATAACATTCTATTCTTTATTGACATTAGGATGAATTATTTATTTCAATACCATATTCTCGACTAATGTTCAATGTATCGAGATATCTTTATATATAGATAATTACCGTGCATTCGTTATGATACATAAACCTATTATACAGTCACCCTATTTCATAGCTAATAGAATTCTTAGGGAGGGCCATATATTCCATCCAGTGATAAAATGGTGACATTAACGACCGTTACCTTGGCCTTCTTTGTGAAAATCTTCCCGATAATGAAGAATAATATAGTCCGGGAATGAGCATGGGCTCGTAAATAATTCTGACGCTCCTACGATATCAAGGATTCGGTAAATATCAATTTGACGGAAAACTGCACCTACAACATCATCATAGACATCAGGAGCAATATTGATAATGAAAATAATGATGATGGAAAAAACATTCCATGGAGTTTGTTTTTAAAGTCCAGCAAGTGTTACTATGATATATTTTTATTTTAATATTTTCCTATTAGAGAGATCTTACATCATATGCTCTCAGTTAGTTTTACTTACGTAGGTTCAGTTAATTTCTTTTTATGTCTTACGTTCGTTAGGGTTATTTCGTAAAGAGACAAGATCTCAACAAATTACCATAACAAAGTTCTATCGATTACTCTCCCTCCTAATGGAAATATACCATCACTAAAGTACAAAACTTTCTTTCCGATAGGCACTGCATTTCTTCAGTATAGAAAATCTATTATACAAATAATTATCATATATTAATGCCATCAAATGCTCTCTCTCTCTCTCTCTCTCTCTCTCTCTCTCTCTCTCTCCTCTCTCTCTCTCTCTCTCTCTCTCTCTCTCTCTCTCTCTCCCCTCCTAGCTATGGTCAAATAAATAATGGTATTACTCAATCGTTGAAATAATAGTGGAAATCACATTTTTTTTTCTTTTTTCCTTTTTTTTCTCGAGTGGTTACGAATTACCATCTAAATTATTATGTTTCGTTTCCTTTTTCGTGTTAGTTATAAGCTTCATTATGAACCTTTTTTAAGTGAGCTCTTTGTAAGCACATTTTGTTTTTAGTTTTGTGTAGATAATGCATATTAAATAACAATGATTAAACGGTGAATATTCTCGAGTTGAGCTAAGTCAGTTAGGATAGAGGCATCCGTAGGTATCGTTAAATCATGGAAAAGAAGATACTAACAGATTTTTATCATGTTAAGTCACTTTATCTGAGTAATTATAAACACCTTAGGTGTTTGATAGCTCCAGTATCGTATTATATCATCACAATTTATTTAGGCTAATTGATTATCACGCCTTACTTCTCTCTCTCTCTCTCTCTCTCTCTCTCTCTCTCTCTCTCTCTCTCTCTCTCTCTCTCTCTCTCTCTCTCTCTAATAAATGGAAAATAGTTCGTGAAATAATCCCCAAAAATAGTAATGCCCTTTTACCTGATTATAATGATAAGAAGGAAAAAGTAGAAGAGTTCAACCAGTATTTCTCAAGCGTTGGTTGGACAGCCTTTGAAAAATCTCAGCAAAATCTAGATGAGAACAATACTTCACAACTTTTAAGAATTAAGTCGATTATAGTTAATGAGAATTTTAATAACGTTTTTAGGCCATAGCCAGTTGATGTCGAAACAGTTATTTTAGTAGTTGGGGAGCTTAATGACACGGGAGTCTATGGATCTGATTTGATATCCCTCCGTTTCATTCGGGACGCCTTACCGTTGATTGCGTTTTACTTAACTGTCATAGTAAATACCACTATAGTGACTTGCCTTTATCCAAGTGATTGGAAGTTGTCCCACGTCCTCCCCTTTTTTAAGAGTGGTGATGCAGATAATGTAGAGAATTACAGACCAATCTCACTTTTGCCCATCATAACTAAAATTGTAGAAAAGATTGTGTCAATTTAACTCATAAAATATCTCGAGGAAAATGATTTACTGTCTCACACTCAACATGGATTTAGGTCTCATATCTCTACTGAAACTGCGTTATGGAAAGTTACAGAAACTATTCACAGAAATGTCGACGACAAAAAGATATCTGTACTTATTCCATTAGATCTTTCTAAAGCTTTCGATAGCGTTAGCCACAATATTTTACTTCATAAATGTACACAATTAAAAATTTACCCTCTCTGGTTTAAAAGCTATCTAGAAAATCGTTACCAGTCAGTGAGATTAGGCGATTTTTTATCCTCCCCTAAACCAGTAGAATTCAGAGTTCCACAGGGATCTATCTTGGGGCCAATAATTTCCCTAATTTATATAAATGATATGACTACTGCTGTGCGAGACTGCATCTTGGTTCAATTTGCAGATGACAGTTAACTTCTAATGACGAACTATAAATGAACTAAATAACTTGATAGTAAGAGCAGAAAGAATATCAGAAATGGCGAGATGTTATTTTCAAATTATTGGATTAAATATTAATGAGTCTAAAACTAAATGTATATTCATTGGCTCTAGGCAGTTCATATCCCAAATTCTTGAAGACACAAACAAAAATTTCAATGGATTTGCAATTGAGAAACGCATTGAAGTAAAAAATCTTGGGATATATTTTGACCAGTATACGCTA
>NC_090729.1:43052674-43060174 GCF_036898095.1 Palaemon carinicauda
AATTTATGTTAGACGAGGTTTCAATGATTATCAATGTTTATTTTATTTATGTTTCATATATTGATTACCACTTCTTGTTAAAGCTTTAGATAAGAATTACATTATTTGAAATAATTTCCATTGACTTATTTGGTTACACCCAGACATATTTGCTTCATCGATCTTAAGCATCACATCACTGAAGCAATAAACCACTGACCCTGCGTAGGCATGGAATTAATGCTTAAACTTTCTACGCGTCCTAGTTTGAATTAAGAGGGGTCATGTGTGTATATCATATCATCATTAATATTACTAGCTTTGCTGCAAACCATGGTAGGAAAAGCAGGATGCTATAAGGCCAAGGGCTCAAACAGGGAAAATAGTATAGTGAAAGAAATGAAATACGGACACAATTAGAAGGACGTCCATAAGTGTACACTCAAGCAAGATAACTCTAATACAAGACAGTTAAAGACCATGTTAGAGATGCTAAGATACTACCCAAGAATAGATAACAATGATTTGATTTTGTAGTGTATTTTTGTAAGAGCTGCTTACTGTAGCTAAACAGTGGCTTCTACCATTAACAAGTGGGAATTATCCACTGAATAGTAGTTAACATAATTAGTTCAGAGAAAAAAAAATCGGTTATACTAGTGTTGTCCCCAGAAGAATGTGTAAGGAATACATAAGAGTATGCGGTTTTTGTGTCGGTAAAGGAAAAATTGGTTATAACTAGAGAGGACTCCAGTGTTGTTATAGCTGGCCAGCCAAAGGACCCAATAACTCTGTAGCGGTAGTATTTCAACTGGTGGCTGGAGCCTTGAACAGCCTACTGCCTATATGCATAGCATATATGGTCTGTTTCGGGCAGTCCTTTCCTTTGAAATTGATGGTATATATCATTTAAATACCTCATCTACGAATTGAACAAAGAACTAACTAAACTAAAGTGCTTGAGGTACAAGGGATTTATCAGACCTCAAGTTATTGTCTATCAAATTAAGATGAGATTTAGCGTTAGAAGTACTGAAGTATTGAATATTACAATATTTCTTAAGTATAGATTGATCACCATAAATCCTGAACTACACTCTCAGTAGGTTGCTTTTAGAGGTAGATTTCATAAGTAAGAAAAAAATATCCTTTTTTTACTAGAATATCAAATGCAAATATTGATGTCATATTAAGATTTATCATATGATTTTAGGACTGGAAACAAATATATATTAAAGTCAATTAATTAATAACCATTCATGTACAACAAAAAATATAATAATGTCTAATAAATCTTGCTTTGAAAATTCTTTTAGGAATATGGGCTATGGAAGCACAGTGATAAAAGTGCATATGATTTCACTATTGTATAAAACATATCGACCTAAATTTATAAATGGGGAAGCTTATGTTTTGAAAAATGAAAACATACGCACAAGCATACACTCGTGTATTTTGATACCTTTATACATTACTAATAATAGCAAAGAAATTCCACTAATGAAGATAATAGTATTAGAAATTAGAATAATAAAAACACATATTATTTTGCTTTTAATAAGGGTATTTTATAGGGGAGCTTTGAGATTACGGGAGTTTTATACATTGAAAGGGAGCTATTAATTTCCCCCGATATCAAACTTTGTTTGAGCCTAGTTAAAAGTCTGGTGAGATAATCTCTCTTAGGAAGTGCGATGAGTATGCCAAAATAACCTCCAACAGCCCCTCACCATGATCTCATCTACACATGGCATTCGAGCAATTTCTCTTATAGTTTAATTTTTAATCCTGTTCTGCTAAATAAGTCCCAGTATTCTCCTGAAGGCTTAATTCTCAAATCTGCAAAATCTGTTGAATGTCATTTCATTGTCGTAATATGACTCATATTCATGCAATAACACCGATCTAACTAAAGTGATTCATAGCCTAGTTTTTTATATGTAATTTCAGCCGATTTTATTTCCAAATTTTACTTAACCTAGCAATGATTTTTTTTTTTTATTCCATTAAGCTCCAATTTTAAAGATTATTGTTCCTAAATATTCAAATGATTCCACCTCATTAATCCTTTTTCCCTTCAATGGCATTTCATATTCCATTGAATATATCCTTCTCATCTCTGCCTTTCTTGTACTTATCTGGTAAGCAATCTTTGCAAGTCCTGTGGTGTTCTGCTAAGAAAGATCATCAGCATACTCTATATCAGCTAATTTCTTGTTACCAATCCAGTCAAAGTGCACACTATCAAATGTTTTTTCATAGTCTATAAAGGCCATTAAAAGTGGATTGCTATAATCTACACCAATGCTGTCTCAAATATCTTAAAACCAGAATTTGGTCAGAACAACCTCTACCTTTACTAAATCCTGTTTTTTTCATCTCTCAGCTTTTCATCAATATTTCTCTCTAGTCTCATAAGATTCAACAAAGTATATATTAGCATGGCAACTCACATATGTGTGATGCCTCTTTAATCATTGCAATCTTTTTTTTTTTTTGTCATATTACCAACACTCCTAGCTCCTAGTTATCAGGTTTTGCCTGTTCACGCCACATTCTACTAAATAATCGTATAAGTATCCTGTGAGTCATTTCACTTTCGGCCAAGCTCAGCAGTTGTTCCCTCTTATCCAGGACCTTTCCATGTCTTTACTTTTTTAATTATGGTTTTGACTTCAAGCACACTGAATTCATTCATGGGTACATCAAGGTCTTCCTCAGATTTAGGTACAGCCATACCTCTTACCACGAAAGAATCTGCTTAAAAAATTTTCGCGCTGTGAAGAGTTTTAGGACTAGTATAAAAAAAGGGTCTCATGTAGCGATAGGCGATACGTTACGAGATCCTGAACGTATCCGAGTCTGATTTCAAACTGTATGCCACCAGTCCTGTAAGCTCGCCACCATCCTCCCGCGCTCCCATTGGTTATCTTTCTACTCAGATGCTATTTACTTCCAGAAGAACCTGTCATCTTATTGGTCACCATCTACTGTACTGTACGACATCATGCATCTGTATATGAGCGTTCCTCTTTTTTTCTGTTCCAGCAACTGTGTCTTACGCATTGACTTTGTTTGTTATTTTGCCTTCGTGATTATTGTACTGTATCGTGTTGCGATATTACATTACAGTATTAGCCATTGTCAGAAGGCCACCGCCATTTTTGGTGATCTTGTGCAGGTTTATGTCAAAGCCGACGCAGGTGAAGGGACATTGAAGCAGGGACCCGTCAAGTTCAAGACTTCTCGGGGTTGGTTTGAAAAATGTTAGAGACTGTCTGGCGTTCATTCAGAGGTGCTCATAGAGAGGCTGCAAGCTCGGACACAAAAGAAGCCGAAGCCTTTGTTAAGACACGCGATGAGTTAACTATCCAGGCTACAGTTCCCAGTAAGTCTTCAATTTCGATGAAACAGGTCTTTTCGGGAAGAGGATTCCTGGTCAAACGTTCATCCCGAAGAAAAAAGAAGCTACCAAGGCATCATCCTATGAAGGACAGCTTATCCTTGCACTCTGTGCAACTGCCAGTCGGGATTGTAAGGTAAAATACCCGCTGGTGTATCACTCCGAGACTCCTCTATCCTTCAAGGCCCACAAAGTGATGAAGGATGAGGTTCAGGTGTTGTGGAGGGCTAATGCGAAAGCGTGGGTAAAAGAACCTTGTTCACCCGAGTGGGTAAATCTTTGCATTGCCCTGGGTGTTAAAAATCATTTAGAAGAGGATCACCTCCCCCTGAAAGGCATGCTGATGTTGGACAATGCCCCTGCTCACCCTCCTGTCCTTGAGGAAAATATCCTAGCTGAGTATTCGTTCATCAAGTTTCTCTATCTTTCACCTAACACCACCCCTCTCCAGCCCATGGACCATCAAGTGATTTCTAATTTCCAGAAACTCTATTACTAAATATCTCCTGAAGAGAGGTTTCAAATCCACTGAGAACACAAACCTCACCATTCATGAATTTTGGAAGGAGCATTTCGATATTGTGATATGCATCAAAATCATAAATACAGCTTGGAAGGAGGTATTAAGGTGCACTTTGAACTCTGTGTGGTAAAAGCTGTGTCCTGATGCCGTCTCCGCACGAAAATTTGAGGGCTTTCATGCAGAGTAAAGTAAAGCTGATTCCGAAAATGTTGATGATCCTGAACCTGTCGCTCAATCTGAGGTTTCTGAGATCATTTCACCCAGGATATCAATGGGCCTGGAAGTTGATGAGGCCGGCATTGATGAGCTTAGCTAGGAGCACGAAAGAAGAACTGCGAAGGATGACCTAAAGGAGTTGGAGGCCTTGCAAGTGAACAAAATTCAGGAAGAGATCTCTAGTAGCAGGGGTGACGGGGTGGGGGAGGGAGGGGCGGAGGACGACCCGATGACCACGGCAGATATTAAAGAGGCTTTAGGCTTACCACTATAAAATTTATTATTATTATTATTATTATTATTATTATTATTATTATTATTTCTCGCTCAGCTACAACCCTAGTATATAAAGCAGGATTTTATAAGCACCAAGGGCTCCAACAGGGAAAATAGCACAGTAAGTAGAGGAAATAAAGACATAAACTTCAAAAGATGTAACTAATCATATAAAAAATGTTTTAAGAACACTGACAACAGTCAATAAGTCTTTCATATGCAAATTACTGAAACTTCAAAAAACTAGACGAGAAGAGGCAAAACAGAATAGTGTGCCCGAGTGTAAGCTCAAGTAAAAGAACTCTACCCTAAAACGGTAGAAGTCCATGGTACAAAGGCTATGGCACTACCCAGACTAGTGAACAATGGTTCAAATTTGTAGTGCCTTTCTCAGAGAGGAGCTGCTCACTATAGCTAAAGAGTCTCTTTTGCCCTTAAAAAGAGGAAAAAAGTCAATAACCAATTACAGTGCAGTAGTTAACCCTTTGAACAAAGAACTGTTTGGTAATCTCAGTGTTGTCATGTGTATAAAGGACAGATGAGAATATATGAATAATAAAACAGACTATTCGGTGTATGTGTAGGCAAATAAATATGACCCGTAACCAGAGAGAAGGATCCAGTGTAGTACTTTCTGGACAATGAAAGGACCTAATGACTCTCTAGTGGTAGTATCTCAAAAGGTGACTGCGACCCTAGCCAAAAGATATTCCAGAAAAAAATTGTCAGAGTCCATATGCTTCAATATATAAATGAAGCCTGCCTGAGTCTTTTCAGGATCATTTTAAGAAGCAGGCAAAAAGAAGCTTCCTTGGATAGTTACTGAAAATGAGGCCTTCTGTACTAGCAGGCCAAGAGGAAGATAAAAGTGATCTAAAATTAAAGAAAAGGGTTAGTGATGAGGTAAAGATGTAACTCAATTTTAAAATTGCGGAACGTAAATTGAATAAAAAAAAAAATAGGCAAAAAACAGAAAAATTGTTTCAAGTTCATCGTGAAATTAAGCGTTAACATTTTCTGCCATCACTTGATAAGTTTCCTAATATTAAGTGTTGATGTTTTCTGCCATTTATTATTCTGCTTAGTAAAAGTTAAGTGTTCATGTTTCCTGTCTCTTATTAATGTTTCCTTCCGTTTGTCATCCTCTTTTATCATCCCGGCATTTCACTCTCACACAACGCCTCACCTCAAAGGTAAGGTTCCACACTTTTGTTACTGTATTTTTACTGATTATTCTAATTATATTATTTCTTTTGAAGATAAGCAACGGTGATTCACTTAAGAATAATACAAAAGATTGTAGGGTAATTCGATGAGTACTGTATAGTGCAGTATATCATTCTTACAAATCATTTAATGTGGTGTTTCTGTAAGGCCTGGAACGAATAAAGCTATTTACATGTAAAAGGCCACTCTCACAACAATAAAAGCCCCACTAGGGAACCAATATATAAAATATATATATATATATATATATATAAATA
Source organism: Palaemon carinicauda (assembly GCF_036898095.1). NCBI lineage: Eukaryota > Metazoa > Arthropoda > Malacostraca > Decapoda > Palaemonidae > Palaemon > Palaemon carinicauda. The sequence goes on from NC_090729.1 coordinate 43,058,556, forward strand.
CTATATATACTGTATATATATATATATATATATATATAGATAGATAGATATATATATACATATATATACATATATATATATATATATATAAATATATATATATATATATATATACATATATATATATATATATATACATATATATATATATATATATACATATATATATATATATATTAGGTATATAATATATATATATATATACTTATATATATATAAATATATATATATATGTTATATATATTATATATATATATATAAACGTATTTATATATGTATATATATATATATATATATACTGTATATAATATATATATATTTATGCAGTATATATAATATATATATACATATAGATATATATATACATATATATATATATATATATAATTTATATATATATATATATATATATATGTATATATATATATATATAATATATAAAAGTATATTATATTATATATATTATATTTATATATACATATATATATATATATATATATGTATATATATATATATATATATATAAAAGTATATATATATATATATATATACTTATATATACTAAAATATATATATATATATATATATAAAACGTATTTATATATGTATATATATATATATATATATATTTATGCAGTATATATATATATATATATATGTATATATATGTCTATATATATAGTATATAACTATACATATATATATACATATACATTCATATATATATATATATATATATTCATATACATTTATATATATATAGTATATATAATATACATATACATTTATATATATATATATATATACATATATTTATATATTAGTATATTATATATATATAGTATATATGTATATATATATATATATAATATATATGTATAGCATATATATATATATAAATATATATATATATATATATATATAGATATATATATGTATATATATATATAATATATATATGTTTACCACGAAAATTCCATCCATTAAAGTTCCACCCACGAGAATTTCACCCAGAAAATGTCATAAAAAGAAAATTCAACCCAAAGAAAATCTCGTGCAGAGAAAATTTCCACCTAAATATAAATTCCACCCATTGAAAATTCCACCTTAGGGAAATTTTCTCCCAAGTTTGTTCAAAGTATTGAAATATAAAGTATCCGAAGATTTTCCAAAGAATGGTTAGCAAGCAAACAACAATAAATATTATTTTTTCATAAAGAGAAATTTATGAGTTACATACTTATGTTTCACACAGAATATATATTAAAAAATGTGCATCTCCAATAAGAAAAATTAGATGGAAAATAGTAAGAGGAAAATATCAAGCAACAAACCTTCAACAAGGGGTTTAAATCTGTCATTGATAAATATATTATAAAATTTGCTTCAAAAAACAATATATTCAAGAAATTTGGATATCCAATGAAAAGTTAAAATATTAAAAATATGTGATAAGAGAAATTTTAATGAGGGTTATATGTAACATCTCTTACAAACTTCAAAATATGCCATCGAAACATTTGACAAGGTGTTTAATTCTGGCATTAAGATACAACCGCTAGGGAGTTATATGGTCCTTTAACTGGATCTTTATTTTTGGTTACGATTCACTTTTCCTT
>NC_090729.1:43065174-43077745 GCF_036898095.1 Palaemon carinicauda
AGGAACGAAGTGGTGAGGGAGAGAACGGGTGTAAGAAATGAGTTAGCGGCCAGTGTGGATATGAATGTGTTGAGGTGGTTTGGCCATGTTGAGAGAATGGAAAATGGCTGTCTGCTAATGAAGGTGATGAATGCAAGAGTTGATGGGAGAAGTACAAGAGGAAGTCCAAGGTTTGGGTGGATGGATGGTGTGTAGAAAGCTCTGGGTGATAGGATGATAGATGTGAGAGAGGCAAGAGAGCGTGCTAGAAATAGGAATGAATGGCGAGCGATTGTGACGCAGTTCCGGTAGACCCGGCTGCTTCCTCCGGTGCCTTAGATGACCGCGGAGGTAGAAGCAGTAGGGGATTCAGCATTATGAAGCTTCATCTGTGGTGGATAATGTGGGAGGTTGGGCTGTGGCACCCTAGCAGTACCAGCTGAACTCGGTTGATTCCCTGGTTAGGCTGGAGGAACGTAGAGAGTAGAGGTCCCCTTTTTTGTTTTGTTTCATTGTTGATGTCGGCTACCTCCCAAAATTGGGGGAAGTGCCTTTGGTATATATATATATATATATATATATGTGTGTGTGTGTGTGTGTGTGTTTGCGTGATGCATGTTGGCGCATTATCTATCTATTTATTAGGCATCACTTCAATATTATTTTTCATTAATAGAAGTTATTCAGTCATTCATATCAGTGCAAATAATTATTTATATTCAGTCCCTCAAGAGACTGTGTGATGGTAAAATGCAGTATAGTTCCTCAACTTTACTTTTTGAACTTAGAGTACAATAGTTCTACAGTATTCTTTTATGTTGAATGTTTAATTTAAAGACAGACTTGAACAATAAAAACTCTTGAAGATTGGAGGCTGCAACTATAGACTTCTGCTACACATTTCAGCATTCTGGATGCGATATCCATGAATTCTATGTAGGCGATTTGGCGATCGCTTCTTCTTTTTGTATCCACACATCGACACTTCTCTTGGTAATTTTTCCTTCTTCGTAGATAATCTTATACCTCGCGGTTAAAAGGTGAAATTGTTGGCAGATAGGGAACTCGGTCCCATCGTTGTTCGGCTTTGGATTCTTAGAAAATTTCATCTTGTTAACTTGTTGTTTAGTAAGTTCAGGACAACTCTGCACTTGATGTGAGGCCTTGCACCAGGACGGGGAAGTAGGGACAACCGACTCTGGTAGTTTACTTTTGGAAAGAGCCCTTCTTCTATCCCATCATTTTCTTAAGTGGCTTAGAATAAGGGCGTTGTAATTACTTCACGTATGTGACTGTTCTTGTGTTTCATTGTCCCTTCTTCTGACGTGATGGTAACGTTATATGTCACTTCCTGCTTCCCGGCAAGCGACGAACCGGCGTGCATTTCTGTTGCGGGAGCCACTTCATATGTTTCATCCTTTGGGTATTGTTTTGGCGAATTAATCGCAACCTAAGCACTTTTGACAAATGTTTGCTTTTGAGTACCATCTGACTCTAATTTCCTCTCTCTCTCTCTCTCTCTCTCTCTCTCTCTCTCTCTCTCTCTCTCTCTCTCTCTATTTATATCAATGTCTCTCTATCGTCTAACTAACGAATAAAATTCATAAAATATTTAATCAAATACACATATCACCTTATTCATTGTGAAATTTTCTCCTTTCCATGAATCCCACTTGTTCACGTTCCTGAATTCCTGAAGAAATCACATCTCATTAACTCATTTCATGGTTTACCCAAAAATAATTCATAAATAAATCATCATCATCAAAAGAAATATATCTCAACACAATAAATCAAAATCATCATCAAAAGAATATTCATCTTAGCAGAATAAATCAAAATCATCATCATCAAAAGATAATGCATCTTAGCACAATAAATCAAAATCATCTTTATCAAAAGAATATGCATCTTAGCACAATAAATGAAAATCATCATCAACAAAAGAATATGGATCTTAGCACAATAAATCATTTTTAAAATAGTTCAGTTGCATACTTTTATCATAAATATATACATAGAAAAATCTTCCTGTTCCCTTCAAATAATTCAACACCATATTGAAATATTATTTTTCTTAATTTTTGATAATGGAATATTTAACCCTTAATTCACTGGGTACGTAAGGCAGAATTAATAATGTCTTCTGTGTCCAACCGTGCTAGTAGTTATGAAATGCCTTTACATTTACCTTCTATTCATTTCATATTTTCCATTACCTATGACCTCAAAATTTTGGTCTTATTGATGTAAACACAAAAATCATTTCTACAATGCAATGCAATAAATGGCAGAAAATAAATGTTCAAACATATATATCATCAATTAAATTAATCAAAATATTTCTGCAATAAAAATAATTATGTGGGTTGTACATTATCACTCATCAAGAGTATTACTCATATGTAATTAGTATTAATAAACATTTGTTAACATCATTTTGGTACCCTACTTACTCATCAATGTCATCATGATAAATCTTTGTTATTTAATGGTATCAAGAGAAGAATTCTTTACCTTTTTTCATAAAAATGCATCAAAAAGTATTCAACTTTTTGTCATAAAATAATGAGTAAAACCAAAACTCAAACATATCAATATCTTAAATCATCAAACATCATAATTATTTTATAATAAAGAAACATATTCAATACATAACAAAAACATGTTTATGAATTTTAATCTTATTTGTACCTTGTCTGCATTTTATTTCTATCTCGAGAACTTCAATTCTCAAACATATTGCATTCAGAAGGATATTCATAAAATTCAAGTGACAGGAAACTTAACATTTCAATGTTAAAACTTTTCTTTAAAAGAAACATTTGCAGATTATCTCAAAACATCTTTTATATTCTTTCTTTCAAGGATTCATCTACTACACAGGCATAAAAATCAATTCGTGTGTTTCCACACTTACTCTTTTTATCTTCAAAATGAAAGGGTTCAATGATTATAACTCCCCCATGGGTATTTAAGTGTACACTATTTCCTGTGTAATTATTATGGGACTAAATACCCCTTTGAGACATTCAACTTCTAAGTTCATTATTGGTGCACATTTTATATCTTGTAATTAATTAAATATTTTCTTTCTTCAATTTGTCAGCTATATTCAGTTTATTTTTAACAAATTGCCCATCATTTATAGCATAGATTGTTTTGATTTTTACACTATCTTCATAATTATTCAAGTTAACTTAATCAACATCAAAACACAATGAAATTCGTTGTATACACGCATGTTTATCATCGTTGCACGTGTTACACAAAAAAAATATTTTTCAATGCATGGCCTATAGAAATGCATTAATATTTTTTTTTGCTCTAATAGCATCATTATTTAATCAAACTTGCAAACAAAATCAATACATTTGAAATTATCAACTACCTATGGTTTTATTCTTCAACTGTCTTCATTACTCATATCAAAAACATTTCATCTTAGTTTGCAATTCAATACTCTATGTGGTCCCTTATTTAATTGTTTGGAGACATTGTATTATTTGGACCTTCTTTGTTTATTAAGGATTACATATTCAAATTCTAAGATAACACACTTATCATAACAAAAAATATTTCATTCATATGTATGAGTGCCCAGAGATTTTAATTTCATTTCCCAAGGAGTTTAGTAGTCTTTTTTTTAAATCTACCTAACATTTGAGTTTTCCCATATACCAAGTTATTTCAAAGTAAATTTGTTTCTCTTAAATAATTGTTATTAGTCTTCTCTGTTGTTCTATTTATAGTTTGCAGGACATCCTCAACCCCTTTCTATCATTTTATTTTGCCCCTTTTTTTCTATTTGAATTTGGCCTGTCATGGCTTATTCCACCGTTCTTACTTTAAGAAAAAATATTGGAGTTTTCATTAATCACTAGTAAATTCGGGTGCATTGCCTGAGAGAATATCTATAGATAAGAATGTCTAGTTATTTATCCTGGCCTGAAATTACTATGTTACTGACTCATCAACCCTTTCTTTAAATAAAGTTTTATGTAGACCAGTATGTTTTTATCATTTGTCAGGTTCTGGGAACAGAGTCCCTGGTAGTCCATTGGTGCCACTACTATGGGATTGAGAAAATGCAATCGTAATTTCTTACCTTTACATGGCCTTTATACTTCTCATATGAAGGGTTTAATTTTACATACTCAAACAACTATGTTAGGTCAAAAATTTATTCATCATAAAAATTCATTCTTTGATTACTGGATGTCCTACTAATTTGAGCATGAGTTTTTTGTTAGTACTTTGTTAGTATGTCAGGCATTTCTATTCATGAACAAGTATTTTCTCCCTATTCTTTATATGTATTCTTTTAAGCAATATGCAATCCCTGTTATAGGATTCCTATTTTGGGAGTAATTCTACTACATCGTTTCTATTAACCTTTGGTTTCTCTTGTTCTATTTTAATTATTCCTAAATCTATGTTTCTTACCTGACAACTGAAACAAAACATTGGTAGTCATATTTCTTTTAACATCTTCCTGTCTTTTTTAAATAATCGTTCTTTTATCATCATCAACCTACCAATAATGTAATTATCCTGGACAAACATCCAGTACTCTAAGGATCCTAAGATTCCTTTTATTCCTTCCTCAACAATAGTCCTTCTTGGGCAGCAAAATCACATTAATTTTTATGATTAATTAGTACATATTACTCTATGTCCTAAGCAAATTTCTAAACTTCTCTAGACCATTATTTGGATAATCTATCCTACTCGGTTTATTTTTTAATTTATTTTAAGACTACTTTCATAATTCACTACCCTTCTTCGGGTTTCCCCTTTTCAATGACACATTTCTTTTTTATATATATTTATGGAGTATCACACATTATTTTTTATAACTCCTGGGTAAGAGGTCGGGTTAAGGTAATGTAGGATCTAAATTTCATTTCTCTTCATTACTTATAGCCTTCTATTTCATTTGCACACTACACATTTTTAGGTTAACTTTATTTTAAGGCTTGGTTTAATTAGCAAATGCTGCTTATTATTCCCTGAGATCCTATCATTCCTAAAAAATCTTCTACATCTGTCAAATCTTAGTGGAGCAAGATTTCAACTTACCCCCTATTTCTTTACATATCTCAAATCTTTCTACACTTGTTACTTACCCTATTCAAATCTAGTGATAGGTCACTCTTTTAATCTGGTTCTTTATCCAGCTATTCTCCCTCTTTCTAGACTAGTTCTATTATTTTAATGGCTCTATATTCTTACTAAACTTAGTAACATCATTCTATATAGGCTTATTCATTCTCTGTCTCCAAATTCTAGATCAGCATTCTGTCAATAGTTAGAGGAGCTGAGGTGAGCCCGTCGACTTCCCTCGACTTTAATTTCTAACATTCTTCAAAAAGGCTAATAGCCGTGAATGGCTTGTGTTTTTTGACCAAGGCACTTACAATGTTATATATGTATCTTACTCCTCAATAGTTGAGCCAAACTTCATTTATAATCGGGATGGACATTTCATTTAATATTCTACTTTTTAATTCTACTTATGATGATCTTTATTAGTCTAACTTCTATCCTCTTTGGGATATATATCGGGAGATTTATAAGGAGACTCATTAATTCATTTTAACACTCACCATGTTCCTTATGGGGCGTTGGCTGTTAGGTAATATTTCATGATTTGTACCGGTATATGTAAAAGTTTTAATAAGTTTTGGCAGGTTCTGGCACCGATGTTTCTATTCTACTCTGCCTAACCTATCGCCTGCAATGGCTAATCTCTGCCTATTTCTCATCTATCCCTACTTCTATGCTCCTTATGGTAAATTATGCCCCTTTCTGATTACCTAACTGTAATCTCTACTCCTTTATTTCAGAAGTCATTACCAGCCATTCAGATGAGTTATTTTATCCAGAGTAGTATTAATTAATTAGTGTGCACTTATTTTCCTTCATCTGAACTGCATTATTGTCTCTTTTGACAGACTCTTGCATCCTATTTTTAGTCATCCTATCTTCTTTATATCTGCGGGCTATTTTTATTTATTTAGACATCACCATGACTTCTCTAGCTAAATTCTTGTTTTTTTTATATATAGTTTCAGTACTGATCAGACTTTATATCAACTTGATAGCATCATAGCTCGTCTATTATTCATATGCCTATATCTTCATCTCAAATCTTTGTGCCTAACAGCAACATATTTCTTTTAATTCATATGCCTATAGCATCATTTATATTCTTTTCTGATTATAGCAGTATTTCTATAAGCCTATAGCTTCATTTGCCGATGACATTAATTTCTTGGTATTCCACTTTTATTTAGGCTATTCTATTTCATTCACTGTATTATCTGTCGAACTTCTATTTTATTTATATGGCGCCTATCATATATCCACAAGGAGTATATTTTATTCATGGCTACTCTTCCTATTTTTCAACTTTAATTTTCCTTGTCTTTCTAGTTAATTTCCATTTCCCTTTCTTAGTCCGGAGTCTCTTTCTTCTGTCAAATTCGTCTCTTACAAAGTGGCCAGTTTTGTAAAAGACTTGTCTTTGTCAAGTAGAATCATACCTTGACTATCTTATTTTTTTTTTTAAACCTGCACTTCTCACAATAAAATTCATACTTCATCATTGTATCGTTTTTTAACGATATCTTAAGGCTCTATTGGGTAATGTTACTTAAAAAATGACATCCAAAGCATATTTTGGCATTTAATTCTCTATCTGACCTGACGGTTCATACCCCTCTATTTTTAACTTGTTTGCATTTAATTTCTTCAAATCATTTATTTTCACCCTTAAAATCTGGAAGAAGGTATTTTCACAATATTCTATCACTGTATTGCATCCTAATATATCAACTGTATTTGCCAGAGTCTCTATGGTATAAGATAGTCACTTGCAACGTGGAGGTACCTCCGTTACATATGCCTATCTTTTCTATACAATATTTTACGTCTTCCTGTCTTCCTTTCTATCCGGCTAACTATTTTTAATTCGTTTCTTTTTCACTATTTGGAGGATTTGAGTTTCACTTTCTTTGTGCCGGAAGGCGTTCTGAGAAGTGTCTTCGTATATTTCATGATGGGGTTCTTTATTTTTCTGCCTGCCTTTCTGCCATATATGTCTTAACCTTTTTCATTATTCTGACTCATTTCTATCCCCTGTTATGTAATCTTTCCCTAGACTTAAATGTGTACTCTATATTTCTTTTATCTGTCTTCGACCTAAATTTCTGCCCATTATTCTGTTCAACTCTAGGGTAATTTGCGCCTCATTCCAGTCTACTGTTCTAACTTCCCTGCAACTATTTAAATTATTCAGAATTTCTCTGGTAGGATTTGTGGCTATTAGTTCCTTAGAACTTTACTTCCTAATTTCCTATTGTTATTGCTAGTTTCCCTTTCTCTTCGTAAAACTCATATCTAGGATGCTACTTGTCACATATTTTAACGCCTCATTTATTTCTACATATAGGGGATTATCATTAGCAATAAACTTACCTTTAGCAAAGGAATCATGTCCTTTTACGGTTGCTACGTGATCCTCCATTTGTGTGGTAAATTCATTTATCGAGCCACCCTAATATTCTACCTATAAGAACTTATGTAGATTTGTTAACCTTTCTGTCTCTTTGGCTGATCGCCATAATTGCCTACATTATTTTTGAAAATCACTCAAATTTACTAAATTTTTGAATTACTTACATTCAAGGTTGTGTGAGCATCACTTACATTTGTATTCACGGTCAACATAGCCTGTTTAATTTTTGCTGTCTCAATGTTTATTCTCAGACTAATTATTCTACCTTCAGTATCAGCTAACCACTTATTCACAGTATATTTCTCTAACCTTCTTTTATTTTGGTTACTCCTACCTATATTTCCACACACACAAATTTGTTTGTGATAATTTCCGTAATGAATTCATGATAGCGGGGTTAGTAGTTTTTGTTAATTCTTCAAAGTAAATTTTGTATGGGAAGTTTTTCGTTTGTGTTTTTCCACTACTTGTGTAATTCTAAATCATATTTCACATCTATATTCTTTGGGCTGATATCATTATTACCATCACTTTTAAAAAATCATAACACATTTTAATTCCACATAATAACAAAATAATTCATGCATCATTCAAGAAACCCTAGCGAGATGGAAAAAAAAAATCCTATTCCTAAATAAGAGACAAGTTTTTCACTTTGAACTGAAAGACGTATTTAAGGCGATGGGCACAACTGGCCGTACTACCAGATACAGGGGGTATACGGGCAAAATTTGTGTGAAATAGTGGGTGTGACGCAAGGGCCACGCAACAGTCTTTGACCTCGTAGCCCACAGTATACCAACCGCAGAATCTTCACTCGCTGCACTAAAATGTTCTGTGGCAGTCAAGAATATTTGTAGTCGAAGAAAGGATGCACGTCTGACGCAAGTAAGCCGTGCATGTGACTTACGTGTAACTTACGTGCCGTAGGATTTTCTGTGGCATGATCTCCGCACATTGGTCGTGCGTGTAACTTGCATCACAAGTACGAGCCACGCAAGTTTTTTTGTACGGAATTAAAAGAAGTACGTGGTCCATGCGTGCACCGTACGATGCAATTGCGGCAAAATTAGGTGTGAAGTACAATGACCGGAAGACGTTAGTACTAATGCATGATATTTACATGATTTTTCAGGATATATATTCTGCTGCAGCAAGTACATCATCATTCTGATGTACATCCCTTTACCACGTAGGTACTCTCTCTCTCTCTCCCTCCCCCTCTCTCTCTCTCTCTCTCTCTCTCTCTCTCCCTCTCTCTCTCTTTCTCTCTCTCTCTCTCTCTCTCTCTCTCTCTCTCTCTCTCTCTCTCTCTCTCTTAGTATTCTTAATTACTATCTCTCCTGATTTCCAATTTTGTAATGAGGCGGTAATCAGCTTTCTTGTCCGGGATTATTTGATTGTGTATTATACACACACACACACACACACACATATATATATATATATATATATATATATATAAATATATAAATATATATATATATATATATATATATATATAGTAGAAAGGCGAAGGAGAGCAGATACTTCAACATTTGGACAGTTTATTGCTGAGCTTTCGGGAACAACATTTCCCATCATCCGAGCTAAAAAGTGAATTTAAAACACAAATCAATAGACAATTACGCTAAGTCAATGAAATTCAGTTAAGAAGGCAAGAATTATAACAAATTCATCGAAATATTTAAAAAAGAGCACTTCTTCTATCCCATCATCGGCTTAAGTTCCTTAGAATAAGGGCGTTTTAATTACGTCACGCCATGTGACTGTTCTTGTGTTTCATTGGTCCCCTATTCTGACGTAATGGTAACGTCATATGTCACTTCCTGCTTCCCGGCAGGTGGCGAACCGGCGTGCATTTCTATTGCGTGAGTCACTTGATATGTTTCATCGTTTGGGGATTGTTTTTGGCGAATTGAACGCAACCTAAGCACTTTTCACAAATATTTGCTTTCGAGTACAATCTGACTTTAATTTTTTTATTCTCCTCTCTCTCTCTCTCTCTCTCTCTCTCTCTCTCTCTCTCTCTCTCTCTATTTATTTCAATGTCTCTATCGTTTAACTAACGAATAAAATTCATAAAATACTTAACTAAATACATATATCACATTATTCAAAGTGAAATGATTTCCTTAACATGAAATATATATATATATATATATATATATATATATCTATATATATAGTATATAAACATATATATATATATATATATATATGTATATATATATATATATATATATATGTATGTATGTATACATATATATATATATGTATATATATATATATATATATCTATATATATAGTATATAAACATATATATATATATATATATATGTATACATAATGTATATATATATATATATATATATATAGATATATATATATATATATATGTATGTATGTATACATACATATATATATATATATATATGTATATATATATATATTTTTTTTTTTTTTTTCAAAAAGGCCCATAAAAGAAACACAGGAAATATGAATAAATCACACTATATTTCGGTCAATAAACATCGACCCTCTTCAGGATGTAAAGTAAAAGTGAGAATTACAGTGGAGAGTGACGGTTTATATATGAAAGCAAAAGGGTGTGTTCAATTGTTCTATAGTTGTTATAATTGCTGGAAGGATTAGCCAAATTTAATTACATCCAGGTGCGTGTTCTTATTGTTGAGCCGCTTGGAGGAAGTCTTGACCTCTGATGCATGTCTGGTGGTCGGTCTCCGTGGATTATCTTCTTAATGATAGGGTTAAGAAGAGTATTGTCCACTGTGTCAGCTTTCCATTGGCCCCCAGATAGGTTTATTGTGTTTGATTGATTTATGATGGCTGATTCCAGGATTTTCCTTCTGTACGGACAGGTACTCTTAAAAAGCAAAGACGACTCACTCCAGTTAATCTGGTGCCCTAAATCCCTAAGGTGAATGAAAATCCCCGAGTTTTCATACCCATATCTAACAGATCTTTTGTGTTCGGATAATCTTTGAGATAGCGAACGGCCAGTTTGCCCAAGGTACACTTTTTCACAGTTGGGCAAACTGGCCGTTCGCTATCTCAAAGATTATCCGAACACAAAAGATCTGTTAGATATGGGTATGAAAACTCGGGGATTTTCATTCACCTTAGGGATTTAGGGCACCAGATTAACTGGAGTGAGTCGTCTTTGCTTTTTAAGAGTACCTGTCCGTACAGAAGGAAAATCCTGGAATCAGCCATCATAAATCAATCAAACACAATAAACCTATCTGGGGGCCAATGGAAAGTGACACAGTGGACAATACTCTTCTCAACCCTATCATTAAGAAGATAATCCACGGAGACCGACCACCAGACATGCATCAGAGGTCAAGACTTCCTCCAAGCGACTCAACAATAAGAACACGCACCTGGATGTAATTAAATTTGGCTAATCCTTCCAGCAATTATAACAACTATAGAACAATTGAACACACCCTTTTGCTTTCATATATAAACCGTCACTCTCCACTGTAATTCTCACTTTTACTTTACATCCTGAAGAGGGTCGATGTTTATTGACCGAAATATAGTGTGATTTATTCATATTTCCTGTGTTTCTTTTATGGGCCTTTTTGAAAAAACATGTTAAACTGTTCGATTACAGTTATAAATAAGACATATATATATATATATATATATATATATATATATATATATGTATGTATATACATATATATATATATATATATATATATATATATATATATACATATATATATATATATATATATATATAACATATATATATATATATATATATATATATGTATATACAAAATTAATTTTCAAAACTAACTTTACAGTTGCATCATTATTCTTTCTTGCTTTTTTCACTTATAGAAACAATTGATAACATCTCCTAGTTAAAGGTAAACATCAATCTATAGTGTAAAACAATTGCAATGAAATGAGCAATTTAACTCAGTATTTATCTATATACAGTCAATTACACAGGCATTTAAAAAGTAATTTTTAGTCTTACATGTTTCTATTTTCCTCATATGGAGGAGGTTTACAGTTTGCAAATATCACTGATCAATCAAACGGGATACTATATTTGATGGAGTCACTAAAGTCTAGTTCTAATACAATAACTATTTTTTTCAAAATCACTCAAGTGAAAAATAAGAAAGCGTATGTATTGAAAGAATATTAGAAAAATAGAAATAACTAAAACGACTATTTTGAATGTAATAATTCATTGCACAGCTTCACTACAGTGGCTTGTTATTAAAACATATGTTGTATTTTTTCTTCAAATGTTATCTAAAATGTCCATTCTTTTTATTTCATGAAATATTGGCACTTGAATGTAATTTTCCAACAATATTATAGAAAAAATATATATAATACAAAGATTGATTACTTTTGCAATTAAGATCTGCATAGTGTTTTTACTCGTATATAAAAGCAGCTGAACTTGAAATGTAAATTCTTTCTCCGATGAAAAATATATTTTTCTTTTCAAACACTCTATGTTTTTCATTTAATAAGTTTATGAAACATTTTTGGATGTGCAGATATGAATTTAGTAAAATAAACAATCAACCTAATATAGATAAATCCAATTGCATCTACAAGCAGACATTTTCAAGCACGCCCGTACGTGTTTATTTTTTGACATATAGGTGAAAATATTTTCTATATTAAAACGAATGGAGTAAATTTAGCAAGGAATAAATCTTAAAACGTTACGAAAAGAGATCAGAAACCTATATCGGAGCTAATGAAGTTTGAGAGTTATAGATTCTGAGGTGCAAGCAAAATCTATTGCACCGTTCAATTTCAAGGCGTTTTGAGATGGACACAAGAATAGAAGTGAATACCAAAGTTGCTTTTCCTGGGAAAAAATAACGATAATAGAATATCTCGTCATATGACTTTTAGAGTTTGCTAACTAGAAATTTATCTTCCAACCTATTCTTATTGTAAAATTTATATTTATGCTTTCACTCAACTCGGATATTAATTATGAGAACAAAAATAATTTTTGCTGAAGAAAGTGTCTTTACTATGTAAAATTCAATAAT
>NC_090729.1:43078245-43085745 GCF_036898095.1 Palaemon carinicauda
ATATATTTATATATAATATGTATATATATATATATATATATATATATATATATATATATATATATATATATATATATATATGTATATAGATATATATATATATGTATATATATATATATATATATATATATATATATATATATATAAATATATATATATATATATATATATATATAGTATATATATATATAGTATATATATACTGTATATATATATATATATATATATATAATATATATATATATATATGTATATATATATAGTATATATATATATATATATATATATATATATATACACACACATATATATATATATATATATATATATATATATATATATATATATATATATATATATATATAAGGATGTATATGTATTTTTTTCTTGTATGTATTTCTCCGTCTGTGTGTATAAACGTACATACAGAAGATGAAATGTGATAACGAAAAATGTATCGTATATAATGAAAGGAAAGAACAAACGTAATTGTCCACTGATATCTATTTTTCTTATATTATTTTTAATTCATCAATCGGAAATAGTTACATAGGACGAAAGCTGACAATAAGATTCACCGCCTCAATGGATTGGTGAAGGATTGGTGAACACTGCCTGAAAATAATAGTATGTGTTTTTTCTTGCTGATTTATGTTTTGACATTTGTGGTGAGGTGAGCATTTGATTCATGAATTCAATTTAGTATTTTAACACTGCAATTGCAAATGTCGTTTCCTTTTATTTTAACCAATATAGGTTTTCCTATAAAGATGATCAGAAATCTGAATTGTATTGAATTGGTATTCAATTTTTAATCAATAACTCTGGTTGCCTATCACCGTGGTCTATTCTCCACTGCACGAATGCATTATATAACATAAACTGTATGTATTGTTACATAAGGTGCGAGGTTTATTAACAAAATGTTTTATTTTTGGTAGAATTATATATAATTTGTTTAAACATTTATTTTCCTTTGTTGGATTTTTTTTCAATTAAGAAATATTTATTTAGGATACGCTTGAAGGTTTGATTCTCTTGAAAGTAAAGTCGTTATTCAACTATTTCTTCTTGCTTATAATTTGTATTTATTTTGAACGTTTTAAGCAGGTTACGTTTATATGGAATTTTAGATAAGAACAATATTAATATTAAATTTCATAAAACAAATTTCGCTTCACGAAGGTAGAGGGAATTGGAGGAGGTGTATGAAGAACGTTGCTTCAAATTACCATCTGGCAAATATGTGCCATAAAAAGATTAGAAAATTAATAAATTGATTTGAATAGCTTCACAGTATCAACATTTTATATCGTTTGAAGTATGATTCATATGTCATACTAACTATCTTGTCATTTTAGTCAGAGTAGAATTCGGAAGTAAGCTATTCCTATGTCATCTAATTACTACATTATGAAGATTCATGAACGTTACTCATTCGGTATATTGACAGATATCGAAAAGCTTTTTAATGTAAATTAGAAAAAAAAATGTATTTCTTCTTTTATACTTTAACATTCAGTATTGTTATCAATCGCATGATAATATAATTTATATTTAAAGGGTTTATAAAAGCTTCTAAGCAACATGCAACATCAGTGGGGCAACACAACTTTTGTTATTTTGTGTCTTCTGACTGCAAATTATTTAATGCTTGGAAAGGCTTTAAGGAACGGTTTTACTCGATTCACCTATGAACTTCGGTCTCAAATCACGTAGTAGATTAAACCACGTATCAACATTCAGACCTCTGAATCCCTAGATGCTTTGTATCTCTCCTAATTTTTTTTTTTTTATAATGGAAGAGATTTACATACTAAATGGATACCAAAATAAGATCAATGGTAAGGTGAACAAAAGTAATTCATGAGAAATAACGTAAAACGCTTCGACATATATCTGATATATATTAATTGTTTTTATCTTCTTATTCGGACCCTGATATTAGAATACGTTTTGCACAGGGAAGGCAACAATGATTTAACTTTTAATGTTAAAATTCCTGGGAAACTCATTTCTAGTATGTTACATATGGCTATAATTTTATGATGGTTCACTTTCAGGTAACTTCCACTTTGATTTTGAGTCATTGTATTTCATAGCATATGCGGCTAGAAATTACAAAATATTAGCAATACAACTTTACACTGAATAACATTTGATACAAATATCAAATATTTTTTTTCTACCTTACAGTATTAACACATTCCTTGTATTCTACGTACCATACATATAAATCTAAAATAAGTAACTTTTCAGAAAATGACGGTATGTTAAGGCATGTTCAGTCTATCTCGTTGTTTACTTAATAAGTAACACTTATAAATGCATGTAATGTTCCTTTTTAGTTTAGCCTTTATTGATTATATATCAGTTAAGACGAAAAAGCAAATTTAATTTTCTTTTTAGAAATAGAAAAAGTAAAATAAAATATAACATAATAATTAGTAGTTGGATATTCATCATGGAAAATATTTTTACTCAATGCCCAAAGTCCATATACAAAATATCAGCTATATAGTTTATATACGAAAGATCTATGTTAACGCTGTTACTATTCTTAGAATCCTTTATATTAAATGATTATTAGTTTTATGCAGTTCATTTATTTCCTTATTTTCATTCCTCACTGGGTTATTCTTCCCTGTTAGAGCTCTTGGGCTTATAGCATCCTGCTTTTCCAAATAGGACTCTAGCTGAGATGATAATAATAATAATAATAATAATAATAATATATCATTCATCAAGTCTGTGTATAGATTATCGTATATAATAGGTCTTCCTGAACACGTCTAAGGGGTCATTACTATACCCAGATAGCAATTTCTACTAAAAGGAGGTGTGATAACCCTGTGTCTTCGGAAACCGTGTGGGAAGCTTATGTTTGTCCTTTCACGAAAGAAAATTTGTTTTTATAAGACAGCTGATCGATCGTAGTTAGTCATAGAATAGATTTGTAATAACTAGGTCAAGAGCTTGCGTCCCAATAAAGTATATAGTATCCAGTGATGTCGCTGCCTTGTCGTTACTGCGAGCCAATGAAGGGGTCGTTGAGGGAAGCCATAAATGTACTTGAGTCATTATCAGCCATTGTCTGGCCCTCACTGGTTTCAGTTTTGGTAGATTGTGGGCTTTGGGGAGAAAATAGGTACATATTGTCGAGATTTGAAATATAGCCATTTCCCTTTTATCTGGAGCTCACGAGGGACATTCAATCTTCTCCAGTGATTTCATTACGATATTGCCGACAATTAGTTTATATAGGAAATATTTACGGTACGGTGTTTATGCTCTTCAAATATTCTATTTCTTCTTGTTTCATTTCCTCACTGGGCTATTGTCCCTGGTCGGAGCCCTTGGTTTAGAGCATCCTGCTTTTCCAACCTGGGTTTTAGTTTACCAAATAATAATAATAATAATAATAATAATAATAATAATAATAATAATAATAATAATAATAATAATAATAATAATAATAATAATTAACAGCATAGGGCTTATTATCTATGCCAAAAAGTATTACTTACTAGGAATAAGAGGGTTAATCTTTATTAACGTATGTCACAAATTTCAAAACAACTGGTATCGAATAGGTATGTTTTAATGTTACTTCAAGAGAAAAAGCAAGAAAAGGCCTAATATTTCACAAAGTTAATCAAGTATAGCAGAAAAGAAAATGTTATACTAAGCAAAGCACCAATAAGTTAGGTAAAGAAAACAAGGTAATTCGAGATATCTAACTAAATATGCTACACAGCACGTGGCTGACGTAGCAAATGCTTAAAATTAGTAGAAAACACACAACTTCACAGGAACGATGTGTGTTGTCTTTATGGTTTGATATATCTAATATAACATTACAAAAGTATGGTTGTTCCCACGAACAGCAGTCGTGCGAGAAAATTCCTTTATTTAAAAGTATGAAATGACATATATTACATTCAGATTTCTGAAGGGGACTTCTCTGAGCTAATAAGCTTTTATCAAGTTGTTTTGGGTATAACGCCATTATAGTTTACGCATCATTATAGATTAGTTTCCTCTAATACTAATATATATTGTTTGATATCAACTCGAGCTGAGGTAAATTATAAAGCCGTTTTAAGTCACAACATATTAAAAGAGCAACATTAGTACACCAGATATTCATATAAAACATTATTCACAGAAAACAAATAAGGCGAAAAATTCGACTCATGGATAACTCTCAAATATTCTAAAGCCAGACAAAAAAAAAGAACATTTAGTCCCTCACCCGCATCTGTGATGTGTTTGAACTCATTAAGTCGTTCTTCAGGACACTAAAAAAAACTGACCCTTCTTTGCTCCCCTTTAACCTGCAAACCTTTCTGTTCCCTTTTTGTGTCTACCTACAATGTCCTCCTACCAATCGGTGACTTTCAATGAACATTGAAACAGTTTACGTACAAAATTCCCCTTAGAAATTATTTTAGATTATAATTATTGACCGCATCATATACAATTTATGTGTACCTGTCTGAGACCGTTATTCATGTTTTAATGTTTCCTGAAGTTTTGGTAAAGAGAATTTACTTAAACAAAAAAAGGAACTTAACATTGACTTCATGATATATTTTGGGAAATAGTGATTTAAATATAAAATATGGCACCAATGATACTGGCCGTCCATATATTTCATACAAAATCCTTTCAAACTGCGTATATTTCTCTCCCTCTTGTTTCGTTAAAGTATATTTTATAGTTTATAAAGATCATATTTATTGCAAAGTTACTTCTCTTGAAATATCTTATTTTTCCTTGTTTCCTTTCCTCCCTGGCCTATTCTCCATTTGGAGCCCCTGGGCTTATAGCATCATGCTTTTACAACTAAGATTGTAGGCTATCAATTGATAATAATAATAATAATAATAATAATAATAATAATAATAATAATAATAATAATAATAATAATAATAATATTGGAAATTAAACCTTCTAAATCCATGCATCAGAAAATCAAACCTATAGTTTAAAGAACATTATTTGAAAGATGGGAAAAAAATATGAATTCCAGTTGGCCTATTTACAGATGAATAATAAGAGTGACAATTTAATTTTAATATCGAAGATAAATAAAAGTTTCTTTGGAAGTTGTCAAAGGCGGGGGAGGGGGCACAGTTTCTCTAAATTGTTCTTGAACATTTTCTTTTTATTCTTGACTTAATCGATTAAACTAGATTAGTATTATGAATTTAAGCCATGAAGCTTTTGAGATCATTTAAAAACCATATGTAAGTGGAGGAAAAGACGCATTTTCAAATAGGATTTCAAAATTAAGAGATTAGGCAGACGGATAGTAGATATGAAGCTGAAAGGGAGTTATAGCAAAACTGAAGTAATTCCAGCAGTAACACCTCAACCCCCACATCTCACCCCCAACGGGACTCCGGTTCGGGTGTTATCTAGGTTAGTTTTCCATCTGGTGTATCATTCTGCGGATATTATATGGCAATTTATTCATTCCTAGGTAAATGGAAAATCTAATCTAATTTTTATGAAATTTTACTATTATGGTCGGAGGAGCACAACAGTTCTCTAAAAAAAATGGCTTGATGAAACTATTTTATTTTTTTTTATCCTTGAAGTATCTGATTCTATCATAACGTTATATGTATCAGATGATGAAACAGACATATTGTATATACATGTGCGATGTACACACGCAGGCACACACATTTGCATATATATATATATATATATATATATATATATATATATATATATATATATATATATATATTCACACACACACACACACACATATATATATATATATATATATATATATATATATATATATATATATATATATATATATATTTATATATATATGTGTGTATATATATACATATATATTATATATACATACATATATATATATATATATATATATATATATATATATATTTATGCATATATATATATATATATATATATATATATATATATATATATATATATATATATGCATATATATATATATATATATATATATATATATATATATATATATATATATATCTATACATAAATATATATGTATATATATATATATATATATATATGTGTATATATATATATATATATATATATATATATATATATATATATATATATATATATATATATACAGTATATATGTATATATATTTATATATATATATGTATATATATATATATATGTGTATATATATATATATATATATATATATATATATATATATATATACATATATATATATATGTATATATATATATATATATATATATATATATATATATATATATATATACATATATATATATGTATATATATATGTATATATATATATATATATATATATATATATATATATATATATATATATATTTATATATATGTATATATATTTACATATATATATATATATATATATATATATATATATATATATATATATATATATACATACATTGAAATACATAGTTTTCCGTGTAATAATTATAAATAAAATAACCCACAATGTATGAAAAATAGGAGTTTATCTAGCTTTCGAAGGACCATCTCCCTTCCTCTTCAGAATACAAATGGTTAAAAAAAATTTGAAAAAGAGGTACAGAAAGGTTCGTAGGAGATAAAAAGCCCGTTACAGTCTTAGCGAATATTAACAGCATTTCATGGTGGTTTGTTTACATCTTTTAGCAATTCCTTAACAATAGTTACATTGTTTTTTACAATATTATTAAAAAACTGATCCAATTCAAAATTACTTTGATATATATTAAAATTATTAGAATTCTGAATTAAAACAACTTCAATCAGTTTCCGTCTATGTGTATCAGGCATTGATATCAATTTGTCCATATTCTTAAAATCTATTGGTGTATTTTCCCGTGTCATATGTTTAAAAACAGCGCTATTTTCATCACCTCTTCTAATGGAATCTCTGTGTTCTCTTTTTCTTCTTTAAAAATCTACTGATTCTCCTATGTATACTTTATCACATGAACCACATGGTAGTTTATATATACATGCTTGTTTGGCAGCCTTTCCTTTTCCTGATTTTGTTAACACCCTTTTAATAGTTAAATTATTTTTGGCTGTCCTAAATTCAAGGTTTACAGGAAAGAAACTCATTCAGATTCTTATATACATGCATTTTCAAACCATACAAGAACTACAAAATTGGGGGTTATTTCTAACTTATTTTTAAGGGCATATAAAGTTTGTGACCATGAATTTCTTGAATTTGAAATATATTTTCTTAGAAGGGTTTTGAAAAATCATGACTATGATTCTGATTTTATCGAAAAAGGCACAGCTAAAAGCAAGGAAGACATATTATGTTGCAAAAAAAAAAGAGAGAACCATTTCTAAAAGATGATGAATGTCTTCTTATCATTCCTCAAACAGGCCAAGAAAACAAATTACTTGACACCTGCCTAAAAAGTTGTAAAGTAGCTGGGGTATATAAAAATAATTTAACTATTAAAAAGGTG
>NC_090729.1:43093245-43113245 GCF_036898095.1 Palaemon carinicauda
AATGTGGAAAAAACACGTTTCAATGTTCAAAATTTATTACTAATCGAATGCTAAGTCAAAATCCTACACTACCAATTGGGTACAATGTTGAAGATGGGTTGATTGCCATTCTAAATTATGTACTAAAAACCGGAATTCGACCTACATATGTAGAGAAGAACTGTCATTGATTTTTAATCTTTTTTCATAACTAATTGTTACATTCACCGTCATATAAGCATCCTGGATCCGGGTTTGAATCCCGGCCAGTTAGATGATATTGTCTTTGATTGAAATCGCCTAGAGACTCTGATCGCGAGGTCGTTAAGAGAATCTAGATGTTAATATATGGCTTGTTTGAAATATGAAAACCATGTTGAAATGGGCAAAATTTATCATTAATCGAATGCCAATTTCCAAGTTACAAACCTATCAATTTGCTACGCTGATGAAGTACAAAAAACATGAATTACATATGTATATGTACAGAAGGACTGTCCTTGACTTTCTATATTTTTTTGTGGCTGAATGGTACGCTCAGTGGCATACAAGCATTCTGGAACATGGTTCGAAACCAGGCAGGAGAGATGCTATTGTCTTTGAGTGATTACGCCTCGATACTCTGATCACGATGTCGTTAAGAAAATTCAGACATTAATGTATTAAAATATATGACCTAGTTGGAATATATAAAAAAAAAACACTTTTAAATGTGCAAAATCTATCATTTATTGAATGCCAAGTTGTAAACCTACCAGTTATCTATGATGGTGAAGTTTGATTGATATTATATCCAAGTACAAAAAACTTGAATTCGCGAGGTATATGTACAGAAAAAATTGTCATTGACTTTTCATATCTCTTTCTGGTTAAATGGTAGAGTCACTGTCAGGCAAGTATCTTGGACCAGTGTTAAAATCCCAGCCGGTCATATGCTATTGTCTTTGAGTGATTTTACCTCAAGTTTCTGATCCTGAGGTTGTTAAGAGAATCCAGATATTAAAGTATCAAAATTTGTGGCTAATAAAAAAAAAAAAAAAAAAAAAACAATACCCGTTGAAATGGGCAAATTTTAACATTAATCGAATGCCAAGTTACAAACCCCTCTATTAGCTACGATGGTGAACGTGGGTTGATTTAAAAAAAAAAAAAAACTGAAGTCGACATATATATATATATATATATATATATATATATATATATATATATATATATATATATATATATATATATATATATATATATATATATATATATATATATATATGAGAATTATCATTAACTTTTTATGTCTCTTCATGGCTAAATGGTATGGCCACTGTTATACAAGCATCCAAGACCAGGGTTCGAGTCCCGGTCAATCATATGCTATTGACTTTGAGTGATTTTGCCGGTAGACTCTGATCCCGAGGTTGTTAAGATAATTCAGACAATAAAATAATAAGATATATGGCTTATCAGAAATATAAAAAAACACTATATATATATATATATATATATATATATATATATATATATATATATATATATATATATATATATATATATATATATATATATATGCACACCCTGGCTGTCACTTTTGCTTATAAGTTACGATTTTTAGAAGAAAAAAATCTGTGTAGAGCCGCAAACTTCATTCAGAGTTTTCAAGATATCTAAATGATTTTCACAGGGTTCAATTGGTGTTATATGAACTACATTCTTGCCAATTCTTGCATTGATACTTGCTAGATAAAAGTCACAGTAGCTATAATCCGATATATACGGATCACGATTTTTGTCGGCTGCGTAAATTACTCGTAGAATACATTACATATCTAAATGAAATTTCCATAGATTTATGGAAGTATTATATACATTGCCCATACAAATTTTCATGTTCATATCAGCCCCCCAAAATCCTCAGAAAGTGTTTTTTTTTTTTTTCTCCCTAGAAAAACTTACGTATCGAAATGAAAATTTCAGGGAATATTATGAGGCGTAGTTTCTCTATTCCAGCCAAATTTCATGGCAATATCTAAAATTGAAGTCACACCTATCTCATAGCCTACTTAAATATGCTGTTAAATGTAAGAACATTCCAGTGAACTGAGTGATAGAGAGTGAAATCAACGAGGGACAATGCTGATCTCATAAACAATATCCTTCCTGAGGTTCAGCTACTACTACTACTATTACTAATACTACTACTACTGATAATAATAATAATAATAATAATTATAATAATAATAATAATAATAATAATAATAATAATAATAATAATAATAATAATAATAATAATAATAAAGGTAATCTTATCAATATTGTAGAAATATTATATTCAGACTAAGCAAAATAATGATTTCTTGAACTAATGAATAATGCTTTCTCTTAAAATTTTCACCTACTTATGTTAATTTATTCATGAACTCTCTCTCTCTCTCTCTCTCTCTCTCTCTCTCTCTCTCTCTCTCTCTCTCTCTCTCTCTCTCTCTCTTTAAATGATTCAATAAGAAATTAACACGGTCTATATTCCCACAATATTTTTAAGTAATAGAAGGAAATATTTATATTTTTACATTGTATATAGACGGTGCGTGTTTATATTTCTGTAACTACATACGTTGCCTATCATAGACTAGTTCATAATTTTATAAAAGCAAAACCTCCACTTCATATTTCTTATAGTTATTGCATACCACTATACGTTGAAATGTCAGATCAAACGAGTGCAAAGCTCAACAAAGTACGAAAACACGTTGCTATCCTTTATTTAATACATTGTCTTCCAAGGGAATTGCATTAACCATCATAATGGTTATGAAATTATTCAATTCACAGGACAATTAGTTATCTTTTATTCTGAAATAATCTATATAAGATTAAAGTGGTAGTTTGATTGAATTTTTTGCAGCATAATAAATCCAAAATTCGTATGTCTTTTTTTCCATTCTTTTCTTTTTTAAATAGTTCCAGAATGCAGGTTTTTATTCAAAATACAGGTGCTATGTTTTTGTCAAGACATAATTTCAAAATGTTTATAATAATGTGTAGGCCTAGGTGAAAGTACCGGTAACCAACTTTGGTCAATATCTTGAAGATGATTTCTTGATTGTATAGACAATGACAAGCAGCAAGGGGAAATATCTATTGGAAACCAGAAAAACGCAACGCTCTCTGAAGATAGAAAAAGTATTTTGAATATAAAACACTAATCAGACAAACAACAAATGTGTTTTCTATCCTCCGAAGATTTTCTTTTGCTTTACATAAAATTTACTACAATTGATAGATGCTCACAAAAATAAATATGAAGGCGAAAGAGCAAATATAATAGAAAAGTTGGATTTTTTAATGTCAGAATTCCGGGAAATGAAGAAAAGAACATCATATCAGAACAGGAAGGAGGCATGGGAGAATCCATATTATTACCAATATTAAATAATGGGGATGAAAAACAAACCATAATAGTGATGAATGCACAGGGTTTAGTCACGAGTAACTCTAAAAGGAAAACAGAGTTCTTAGAAGAACTAATCCAAATTTAAAAAATAGATATATTAGATATAAGTGAAACATGGTATGCCCAAGAAACTGGCAGTGATGACCAGATAAAGGGTTTCCAAACTTATAGATCAGACAGAAAAAATAGGAATCAAGGGGGAACCGCAATATATGGAAGAGACATAAATCAAGGAAAAGTATGTGAAAAATACAGCAACACAGAATGTGAATTGATTGCGGTAGAATTTGAATTTGAAAAAACTAGTGAATATTGTAGTTTACAGACCCCCAAATACTAAGGAGTTTGACATAATAATAGAAAAAAATAGATGATATATCTAGAAACAATAAAGACTGGAATATACTCCTATCCGGAGATTTTAACTTTCCTTTCGTGGATTGGAAAGAACGGATAGAAGAAAGTGGTTGTATGTATACATATAAAAAAGAGAGTAATAGTAGTGCAGAAGATAAGAGGCAATTTGAAAAGCTTCAAGATATGCTATTAGAACATAATATGCAACAAATAAACCACATTCCAACAAGAAAGGAAAATGTCCTAGATCTAGCATTTATGAATGAGGTGAATTATGTTAAAGAAATAATAGTGTATAACACGGGAATTTCAGACCACAATGTCATAGAATTGATAGTACATTCCAAAGCAAGTGATCGCAGAGTTAATAAAAGTACAAAACTTTGGGAAGGATATGGAGAATATAATTTTTACAGTAAGAATATAAAATGGTCAGAAATAAATGAAGAACTGAATAAAGAATGGAAAAATGTATTTATAAGTGATAATATACAAGTAAATACGGACATACTGTACAAAATACTGGAGAAAATTGTTGAAAAATATGTACCGAAAAAAACAATAAACAAAAGACGTGCATACCAAGAGAGAGAAGGATCTTATTTCAGAAAATTAGAAAGTTGAAGAAAAATCTTGCAAAGAAAAAAATGTGTGGAAAATGATGGAAATAAAATGTAAGATAGAAAATGCAGAACAAAAGATTATACAGTCGAAAGAAAATGAAAAAAGGGACTTAGAAGAAAGGACACTTCAAAATATAAATTGAAACCCCAAAGTACTTTACTCCTATGCAAAAAAGATGAACAAAGGGAGATTAGAAATAGGACCTCTAAGAATTGAAGGACGGCTAACAAATGAAAAAAAGGAAATATGCAATATATTAGCAGAAAAATATGAGTGAGTTCACGCCAAGAATTGCGAATGAGAATAATGAAACAGAAATGAGAGAAGAAAATGTTGAATATCTAACGGATATAGATATTAATGAAGCAGATATTGTCAAGGCTATAAACGAAATTAAAATTGGATCGGCAGACGGACCAGATGGAGTTCCAGCGATTTTGTTAAAAAAAACTGCAAACACTATCGCGAAGCCGCTTGCAATACTGCTAAGACAAAGTGAAGATATGAGCGAGGTATATGTTGAACATAAATTAGCTTATATAACCCCTATCTTCAAAAGTGGATCAAAACTAGAGGCAAGCAATTATAGACCTGTTAGTCTAACATCACATATTATGAAAGTGTATGAGAGGGTAATAAAAAAGAAAATAATGAACCATTTGGTTAAAAATAATTTGTTTAATATAGGTCAACACGGTTTTGTGCCTGGAAAAAGTACACAGACCTAACTGATAGCACACTATGAAAACATATACAAAAATATGATAAATGAAAAAGACAAAAATGTGATCTATCTAAATTTTGCAAAAGCCTTTGACAAGGTACACCATAATACATTAGAGAAAAAAATGAGAAAGCATAATATTGTGGGAAAGATAGGAAAATGGGTAAAAGAATTCCTGCAAAACAGAAAACAGATAGTGGTTGCAAATGACGAGAAATCAGATGAAGCCCAGGTAATATCTGGCGTGCCACAAGGTACAGTATTAGCTGCACTGCTGTTTGTTATTATGATCTCAGACATAGACTGTGATGTTGAAAACTCCGTAGTGAGAAGTTTCGCCGATGACACAATAATAAGTAGCGAAATTACTTGTGATGAAGATAGGAACTCACTACAAAGAGATCTAAACAAAATATATGAATGGGCGGAGATAAATAGGATGGTATTTAACTCCGATAAATTCGAATCAATAAATTATGGAAACAGAGAAGTAATGAGACAATCACAAACAAGGAAGCAATTAAAGACCTTGATGTAATGTTAAATACTGTTGGCTAAATGTAAAGAAAAAATGGGAATGTTATTCAGACACTTTAAAACAAGAAAAGCTGAACATATGATTATGCTTTACAAAACTTATGTACGTAGTACACTCGAGTGCTGCAATGTGATATGGTACCCACACTACCAAAAGGATATTGCGCAAATAGAGAGTGTACAAAGGTCCTATACTGATAGAATAGAAGTTAAGGACCTTGACTACTGGGAAAGACTGCAATTTTAAAAACTATACAGTCTAGAAAGGAGAAGAGAACGCTACATGATAATACAAGCATAGAAGCAAATAGAAGGAATTACTGAAAACATCAGGGAGCTAAAAATATCAGAAAGAGCAAGCCGAGGTAGATTAATAGTGCCAAAAAATATACCAGGTAAACTAAGAAAGGCGCACAGGACATTAATCCACTACGCACCAGCATCGATAATGCAGCGACTATTTAATGTGCTGCCAGCTCATCTAAAAAACATATCAGGAGTGAGCGTAGATGTGTTTAAGAATAAGCTCGATAAATACCTAAGATGCCTCCTAGACCATCCAAGACTGGAAGATGCAAAATACACCGGAAGATGCATTACCAACTCTCTGGTGGATATACGAGGTGCCTCACACTGATGGACCTGGGGGAACCCAAACAAAAAATAAGGCAACAAGGTAAGGTAAGGTAAGGCTCTCTCTCTCTCTCTCTCTCTCTCTCTCTCTCTCTCTCTCTCTCTCTCTCTCTCTCTCTCTCTCTCTCTCACACACAAAAGGTAATCATGTTGAGTTATTTTCAATTCTAATTTTGATCAAACTTTGTAATCTATAAAAATGGGAGGGATTACATTATACATTGAAAAGTTCGCTTTAAATGAATTATTCTGTTGCATCACTGTTAGCGTTTCATAACACGGTTTCTAATATCTCCTCGGTAATGAATGTGATAATTGATAAATAACCTTGTTTTCCTGTAAATTTATCTTCAACCTTTTAAATTACGCACTTATAAGAATGCTAGGATATTGCAAAATCGTTTATGCCTGATCATTTCTCTTGTTTATTATTACATATCAATTCAAGCCTTTATTAATATTTCACACGAAATAAAATATACCAGTAACCTGCCTTGTATAAACTATGGAATTGTATCCAACAAAATTCTTTTTTTACTTATGACACTACATATCAATAGAACAGCTTTAACTAATTCAAACCCATAAAAATTAAATCAAAATTCTCTCTCTCTCTCTCTCTCTGTCTCTCTCTCTCTCTCTCTCTCTCTCTCTCTCTCTCTCTCTCTCTCTCTCTCTCTCTCTCTCTCTCTCTCTCTTTCTCGAGAGAGAGAGAGAGAGAGAGAGAGAGAGAGAGAGAGAGAGAGAGAATGAGGTAATAAGTATAATGATATACCTACCATTAACATATTCCAATTATATGGTTCTATATCTTGCTGTATTATAACGAAAGTGGTTGATTACAAAAATGAGACCTTTACATCTCGGAATAAAAAATAAAGAAGAAATATGACACAGACTAGAACATTTCAGTCTCCTTTTCGACACTGACATTCTCAAAGATACGTTATTACTCATGACAAGATAACTATTATTCACTGTCGAAGACAATATATCGTGAATGACGTTCGGCGAAAGCACAATATTTCATTAAGATAAATTTTTATCGGGCTGGGAAGGATAATTTTCGTCTATAATGCACATCAATTGCGAAATTAAAGACGTTTATCAAACGAGAAAGACATCCATTCATGCTGCTATTAAGATAAATTTGATTTATTTTACGACACTCAAACTTTCCCAAATGTCTCAGTGAACATTGACTGGTCAACAATGCCCATTAGAAAGTCATGAACTTTAAATCTCTTATTCATGAAATCCTTGTCTAAAACAAAGGAGTACATATCCTACATTAAAATGTGATAATGAGGAAAAGAAAATATTTGCCTAGATAACTTGTTTGATGTTTGATGTATTTCCATCATTCTTATCTCAAAAGAATAGACTTGGGGTGGCCAATTCTTTTGAAATGAATTAAGCTTACCTAACCCAAAATATGATCAACAAGACCACAGGAAACTAATGGTTACCCATTTTTCTACATAGTCCATAACCGAAGTAAAGGATCCCATCTAAAAACTGAACTGTCTTCGGGATATGAAATGGCTAAACTCTGAATGAAAATGTTACCTTAAAGAGGCGAAGAAGATGATGATAATGGAGATTCTGTAATGGAAAAACTTAATTTTGATAATGCATTCCTACTCAATGTAATTTATAAATACAGTAGTACGAGAGGGAGATACAACACTGTTTATAAAGATAAGTCACTATAAATTCTAATCAATGCTACAGGATATTTTATCATTTCTAGGGGAGATAGTGATATTTTTTTTGTAGAGGCAAAAGCGTATAACTTAACCGTCTGAAGACAGGGGAATGATTGCTAATAGTATAAAATGTCTCAAAGAGCGATTTTTCAAAGCAAGAATCAATTACAACAGTATTCAGGTTGAGCCAGCCCACTGCCGTCTCAATATAGAAGGCCTGAGTCTCAGAATTATGACGTTATGGCCGGCGTTTTTACCTACGACTACCTACGTTCTTCTAACACCAGGTATGGTGCTTTTCTGAATATAATGAATCTTGCTACAGACCTGTTGAAATAGTTATTTCTGTTTTTATCCATTTACGTTACTTCATAAATTAATCAAGTATTGACTTGGACTAGGGCAGAACATTAATTTTTCACCTTTTTCATCAGGTTGAAATAATAATAATAATAATAATAATAATAATAATAATAATAATAATAATAATAATAATAATAATATGTATATATATATATATATATATATATATATATATATATATATATATATATATATATATATATATATATATAATATATATATTTTCACCTTATAGGCATGATATTGTAATCATAATAATATAGCAATACATTTTCCCCTCGTCGTCATACTATAATAATAACAATAGTCACAACCTTGAAAACGTTTCAACGGAAATTACAAACAATTCATAGCATTTAAAAATGACACATTGAAGTAAGGACAAACTTTCCTGCAAAATCACCTTAGTTGTCAAGTGTTGAAAGATTTCTCTTTTTTAATTTTCTCATGACTTATGTGTTATTGTAACACTTTGTAAAATTATTCAATAATATATTGGCCAGAGGCCAGATACACATCCTAAGTAGTGTACTTACTGATCTACCACATGAGCAAATTTCATTCCCATTAAAAGACTTTAAGAAACAAATACTCTTCTTACAAGTACTTTTATCAATTATCCATCTTGAAGGAATATAAATGTTTTTGGTTTTATTTTACAGCTAAAAGAAAAAAGATTCTTATAAAATAAGATGAGGTGACAATGGTAAACGATTAAAAAAGAAGATATTGAAGTAAACTTCATGAAGGTATTTATTCATATTCAAATCCTAAAATTCTTAGATTATAATGTAATAACAATAATTCCCTGGATTGACCTTTCTGTCGATTTCTTTTCTGCGAGTAAATAGTCCCTCCAACAACACCAAATAACCAATCGTTGGCTTCCAACAGAAGAGGGAGGGAGAGGGAGGTGCAGACAAATACTTTCCGGCAAAAAGTCCCATGATAAGAAATAAATTTTTATTTAATCGCCCTCTGCCAAGGATTCTATTTACTTCAAAGAAATATATTTGAATATTTCATGTTCTATCAAAATAATTTTGTTCCCGGCTTCGCATCATGGGTTATCACATCATTTTTCAGGCGTTAGCTATATTTTCCGTTGTCGTTTTTGGGTGGAAGGAAGCGGTAAATGTTGTACGGATATTTTTGACATGTGAAAGTTCTTATATACTAATCTTTGTGCATGACGTTAAAGTTCCAAAGCTTCAGTATTTAATAAATCATAAAGAAAATAAAAATACGCGAGACAGCAGCCAAGTTTGTAACTATACACGGGACTGAACTTGTTAAACTACCGAACTCGTCCTATTCTTTTTCAATTTTCCCTTATCCATTAGCGTTGCACCTCTTTTTTTCTGTAAATTAAGATCTATAGATTATGCTGATACTTTAAAGTCACCTAACAAAATATTTACTTTTTATCATTACCTGTAATAAATATTCAAGTTGCAAACATACAAATTCCAAAGAATCATTTTCAGAATGGGAAATTCAATGTAAATTCTCCGGTTCTAATACCAGAAAAAGCTCCGATATTTACGATTCTCGAATCCGAGTACTCGTCCCATTACTAATATATATATATATATATATATATATATATATATATATATATATATATATATATATATATATATATATATATATATATATATATATATATAAATACGTATATATACACACACACACACACACACACACACATATATATATATATATATATATATACATATATATATATATATATATATATATATATATATATATATATATATATATATATATATATATATATATATATATATATATATATATATACAGTATATATGTATATTACTACTTGGGCATGTTATTCTACGTTTAGAATTTATAGGCAATGTCTTGGTGGATCACATAACTGGAAGATAGCTTCTCTTCGGAAAAAAATGTCCAGCAGATGATTTTCAGAATAACTGGATATTGCATTAAAGTTTCCCTATATATTATTTGGTGTGGACACGTGTTTCTATTCTTCAGGACTACACTGGCTGATTGAATTGCACTTTAATATTCAGGCTATGATGGTGCAAATGTTGATGCAAAAATATTTGGAAAATCCAAAACTAATTGACGAAAATTGAAAAAAGAAAGTTTTAGATTCTTGAAAATGTAAAGATGTAATTTACGATTAATTTTTAAATACATGAATTATTTTTCCCAAGGCTTCATAGAACTT
The DNA here is from genome assembly GCF_036898095.1 of Palaemon carinicauda. NCBI lineage: Eukaryota > Metazoa > Arthropoda > Malacostraca > Decapoda > Palaemonidae > Palaemon > Palaemon carinicauda. The sequence goes on from NC_090729.1 coordinate 43,103,838, forward strand.
TATGGCCGATTTTGCATGCCTCTCCACTGTTTCCCTGAAATTTACATCTCCACTTTTTGCAGTCAGATTGACATTAGTTTTCGACGAAAGTCATGTCTTATTCAAAGCAGACTAATTCGTGAAGCTTACAGGCACCATCAGAAATTAGATGTTATTCTGAAAACTATTTGCATGACAGTTCGTCCGGAGAAAAGCTATCGTCCACTTTTGAACGCTACCAAGACATTGCCTATTAATTATAAACGGTGAGTAACATGCCTAAGTAATATATATATATATATATATATATATATATATATATATATATATATATATATATATATATATATATATATATATATATATATATATATATATATATATATATATAAATATATATATATATATATATATATATATATATATATATATATATATATATATATATATATATATATATATATATATATTTATATATATATATATATATATATATATATATATATATATATATATATATATATATATATATATATATATATATATATATATATATATATATATATATGTTAAATTTTGCACATTTTTACGTGTTTTTTCATATTCAAATAAGCCATATATATTTTTGATACATTAATGTCTGGATTCTTTTAACGACCTCGGGATCAGAGCCCCAGGCGAAATCACACAAAGACAAGAGCCTGGCTTCGGCCGGGAATCGAACCCTGGTCGGCAAGCTTGTATAGACACTGACTAAGCCACTTGGCCACGAAGAAAGACATTCTTCGTGGCCAAGTGGCTTAGTCACTGTCTATTCAAGCTTGCCGACCAGGGTTCGATTCCCGGCCGGAGCCAGGCTCTTGTCTTTGTGTGATTTCGCCTGGGGCTCTGATCCCGAGGTCGTTAAAAGAATCCAGACATTAATGTATCAAAAATATATATGGCTTATTTGAATATATATATATATATATATATATATATATATATATATATATATATATATATATATATATATATATATATATACACCCACACACACACACACACATATATATATATATATATATATATATATATATATATATATATATATATATATATATATATATATATATATATATATATATATATATATATATATATATATATATATATATATATATACAGTATAATATATATGTGTGTGTGTTTGTGTACGTGTGTGTATGTCTGTATTTTGCCAATACAAACGCACTTTAGAAACCATGATTTATTTATAACCAATGCAGTATTACTGAATATCAATTAAAACATTACATAATTTTCTACTGTGAACTATCAAACAAACGAAATATAAAATATGAAAGGCATTAAAGATTTAATGATAAAATTGTAACCGACGAACAAATCATAGCTATACTAAAACGTAAGAAAAAAACATAGTCAACCTAGAAAAGCGATAGCCTTGACTTGATAGATATTGTGATTGAGTTTATAGCAAAGAAGGAACATCGTCAGTATGTTTTTGGTAAATTAACCAAGTAGGCCTACTGGTGTGGATAGTCGTTGTGTAAAAATTTCAAATCGTTCGAAATTGCATTTTTTTTTTTTTTTTTTGCTGTAACTTGCTAGCAGATACGCAGAAATTGCGAGAGTGCCATTTCAAATGCAGCCTCCACCCCCCAACGGAATTTTTTTTCCTTCGCCATTGATTTAGGCATCTAATTTTTTGGAATCTCGTCACCCTGCTTACATCCTGTTCCTTTTATGGCAGATAATGTTATTGTTACATAATTTTTGAGAAAACATTCCGCATCCAAACTTTAAAATACCAGTAATCGAACAAACAAAATTAATTGAATTGAATTATGATAAGAAATTTTTTGCCTATGTTTTTTGCCTTTACGTTATTAAAAACACTGTCGCGCTCTCGTACTGCCACACGAGATACAAAACAGTGACGGTAAATTTAAAATTTTATCACATCCCAGTTTAAAACTGCATTACAGTGTAATACTGCCTTACATCCTGTTCCTCTCATGGCAGGTCTTGTTATTAATGACTATATAACAACTGAAGTAGTAATGGAATAAATTTATTTTATGGTATTTGCCTAAGATATTCAAACATACCAAGCTGGAATTACCAGCTTTTGTATATAAACCGACTGGTAATGCAGTTACAAAGCACAAAAGTTTTACATTACTACTGTAAATCCAATAAGTAAACCATATATAACTCTTACCATGCATAATACCCAGTATGGAATCAAATATTAGAAGATAAAACACAAATCATAAAGGGATCATTGCTAGGATGAAGACAGATTTCAGACTGAGTGTGAACGCTTGCCACTTGTACCAACCAACCGTCGCAGGCTATTACGTCATAGCCCTCACACGGCCGGCATGCCCAGGCCTTCTGTATTGAGACGGCAGTGCCCAGGCTCGGATACTGAAGATTGGGGAACCTATTACTGAAATCTTTGCACTTAATTATCCATAGAAGTGGCAGATGGTGAAACATGATAGACAACATTTCAATTAATTGTTCCCAAGAAATCGAAAGATGAAGACACAGATATCTTAGTATGATTCTAGAAAAAATATTTCCAATTGACCGTCGCAATCCGGTTTAACATTATAACTTAAATGGAGAAGTAAAATTATTCCCTCTATATATACTGAATGTCGAACCTGTGTTTTTAATTTCATTACGTTTCCGGTATACCTGACGCTGATTATGATAGCATGAGCATTTCACCAAGTTATTGCAGATGAGCAAGAGTGGCCAATGGTGTTATATTTATAAGAAAAATTTTATTTATCTAATAGAATTTGATGAGCTGTATAATGATTATTCTTGTTTGTCTCTCGAACAAGAATATTCAAACTATTTTCTTTTTTTACCTATTTCTTTACTCTTCAGGATTCTTTGCTTTTCATTTAATGGAAATATAGAAAATTTGAGTGAATACATTGTTCCCCTGCTAGATTACAAAGACCTCATCTGAGACCTTTATTAAATATCGGATTATTCAATTTTTTTTTTTTTTATCATCTGAGGTGACTACAAAAGTAACAAAAACATGATATTCATATAGCTAAGATAGGATAGGCAAAAATTTGGAACCCTGGTCTTGAATCTTTTCTGATACTCTATTGCCTACGGGTTATTGACAGATTTTTACTAGATTGAAATAGACAACGTCAAACTTTTTTTTATTTCAAGTATATTGTTGTCTGGAGATCTAACCTTCGAAGTACCATAGATGATAATTGGGCAAAAGGGAGCACTTTTTTGAGACTTCAAAGGTTTAGAATACTGACATACCATAGAAATGGGTTTCAGTGGTACAAATACTTCCTTTGGCATATGAGGAAGTAAGCGGTTGTTTCTGTTTGGAATTTGATGAGAATCAGTACTAGAGAAATTTTAAATCCAAAATGAATTTTTTTTTTTTTATCATATTCACTTTTTCAATTTAATACATGACATTTTCCTCTAATGAATACATATATACATACATATGAACATACAGTATGTGTTTGCATATTCAATATATACCTATTATTTAACCAAATAATATCTATTATTTTTGTCCATGATGGGAAAGAGGATTTCCCAAAATCTTGGTTCGCAATGAATATAACCTCTGTGATTGTGCTCTTTTGGTGAAAACTGAGAGGCGAGGTGAATACAACAAAACTTTATTAAGCGATCGTCCAGTTAATATACAGAGATGTGCAAGCAAGAATACCACTAATATTCAAATATGAAAAAGCATAAACTAGCATTATAACAACAACTTAGTATATAACATTGTAGGGAAGAGCAAGTGATAAGATAAAAAATCAAAACCGTTTCAGAGCTCCACTATGTATGTAACACATGCTTTATAATGCTCCCTTGCTAAAAAGGATATACTTAAGAAATAGGGCAGGCCGCTCTAGAGATGCGTACTACAGGTGTGTCATCGGGCAGTAAATGAGCACGTTTTAGTCTTCTTTGCACGGATGTTAATTCAAAAGCCGTTAGTGTATGATGCATTACGAGGAAAATGCCCATGTAAGGGTACGTTATTGGTGGCCTGCTAGTGTCATTGTGTAGGAAAGCCTGCAGAGCCGAATGCAGATCTGTTGGTATGTATTGCTTAACTAGAGGCTAAGAATTCTGGTGGTATAGAGTGAATTTTCACTTACCATGACTTAGTTGCTAGAGATTGGCGGAGGTGGTTGGAGACGGGAAAATGTGGCAGGCATAACCAGCGGGTCACTATATACCATTTCAGCTGCCGAGACATCTCGAATATGTTGAGGAGTGGTCCTTACTTTCCAGCAAGACCCAGGGAAGCTTGGCAAACCAATTGGAGTCCTTGCAAAGGACATTAAAGCTGCTCTGAGGGTGCAATGGAGACGTTCAATCATTCCGTTCGCAGCAGGGTTGTGTGCAGTTGTCTGTTGTAGGGTGATTCCTAGGAGATTTGTTAATTACATCCTTAATTGAGAAGTGAAAGTGGTACCCCTGTAAGAATTAATATGCTCACGGATAGTAAATCTCACTATCCATCTGAAGAGTAAGGCAGATGTACACAAGGAGGACATTTCAGTTTCCACGGGAATCGACTCAGGCCAACAAGTGGAGCTGTCAATGACACTACACAGGTAACGATGTCCTTATGATGCAGGTAGGGACACAGCTACATCAACATGGATCTGGGTAATCCGATGGTGACGTTGAGTAGAGGTTCCCACTCCTGAATCGTTGAGTTGATTTACTTTAGAATCTTATCGTGAAGTACTGGCCTAGACCCAATCCTTAGCATCATTAGTAATGTTGTGCCAAACGAACTTCGTTTTCAGTAGCTGTGCAGTAGATTCGCGTGAGGGATGGGAAAGGCCATTAATGAAATCAAACACCTATCGGCACATAGGAGCATGTATCCACACTCTAGATATACCAGTAGTGATGTCACGGAGGATGGTCACGTCGAAGTCATTGAGGGGACGTCTTCCACACGGAGGGATGTTGCCCTTGAAGGATGTGGAGAAGAGATCAAGAGTGGTGGCGATGTCTGGAAGGAAATGGTGATAACAGTTGATCATACCAGTGAATTCTTGCAGTGCTTTGATGGTCGAGGTGTGGGGAAGTACTGAAGGGCTGCAATTTTCTCAAAGTGGTCTTGGACTCCTTTATGAGTAATGTGTTGCCTTAAGAATGATACTTAGCTGGCGCCAAAGGTACACTTGTCACACCAGACTCTAAGGCCGTTCTGTTGTAGGCAGTTAAGTACGAAGCGTAGATGACTTAGGTGTTCCTCTTTGGAGAAAGAGAATATTTCCTCTATGAAATATACACAGAAAGTGAGATACCCTTCGATGCAGTCCATGCAGTGTTGAAAAGTGGCCCAGCATTACGAATGCCAATACAAGAGTAATTGAAGGTGTATGTACACAAGGGATGCTGATGTTGGTCTAGGGAATGTCTTTTGGGTTCATGGGCCCATGATAATACTTCTTCAGCAGGCTGAGCGTTGAGGAAAACTTCAATTTGTGCAAGTAGGAGGTCATGCCATCGATATTTGGGAGGCATAGTGATCCGGTTTCATTTTCATGATCAGGCATTTGTAATTCGCAAACGGACGCAAGGAGCCACTTTTCATTAGGACCATTTGTAAGTATGACAACCATGGGCTTAAGGCCTTTTAGCAAAGAACCATTTTTTTTCCTTTTGGTGAACGTTTGTTTAGTGGCTGCCAAAAGATCCAGTTCCCGACGCCAAAATCTGGCGACTACTGCTAGTATCGTCTTCTTGATTTGGTGTTGAACACCGTATATGGAGAGAACCGTGAGCACTTGATGGATAACTTCTGGGTATGACAAGAGAAGGTAAGCTTAGGCATCTGTGGGTGCCCTGATGTTGAGAATAAGATTGTAGGGCAAGTTTGGAGAAGTGTCGATGAGTACGCATCTGTGTTGACTAATCATCAGTGAGCTACATGAACCTGGAGGTGCAAACCGGAGTGGAAATCCGTACTGAAGATTGGCAATATGACGTCAGCAATGAGAAACTTCCAATTATATTTAACGCCTCCAAGCGCTAATGTACGGGTATCATAACCATAGGTAAATATTGCAGAATTGCCAGCAGCTACCAGGCGGACGTCAGAAGACCTAGACAGACTACGTTATGTCATGTATAGTTATTTTGGCAGAAGATCACTTACCTGTTCCTGCATCATGTATAAAGAAATGTTCTGTGAAAGGGGAGGCCACCACCACAAGTGATGGCCTACTTACACTTCTTTTGCCGCTGACAACTGTTCACACATTTCTTCACAGCAGCAACAAGTCTAAAGTGGTAGAATCTTGTTATGAAGTGCTGGCTTGTACGCAATCCTTAGCAACTTTAGTAATGACGTGCCAAACGAACTTCGTATTCAGTAGCTGTGCAGTAGATTGGCGTGAGGGATGGGAAAGGCCATTAATGAAGTCAAACACCTATCTTCACTTGGGAGGAGTTATCAATAGTCTTGGTCTACCAGTAGTGATATCACAGAGGACGGTGACGGAGTCATTGAGGGAACGTCTTCCACACGTAGGAATGTTGCCCTTGAGGGAGGTGTAGAAGAGATCAAGAGTAGTGGCAATGTCTGGAAGGAAATGCTGATATTAGTTGATCGTACCAGAGAATTCTTGCAGTGCTTTGATGGTCGAGGTGTGAGGAAGTTCTGAAGGGCTGCAATTTTCTCAAGGTGGGCTTGGAATGATACTTAGCTGGCGCCAAAGGTAGACTTGTCACACCAGACTACAAAGCAATTGTGTTGTGGGCATTCAACTAATGAAGCGTAGCTGATTTAGGTGTTCCTCTTTGGAGAAAGAGAATATAAGTATATCCTCTATACAATACACACAGAAGGTGAGGTTCCCTTAGATGCTGTCCATGTAGCGTTGAAAAGTGGCCCCAGCATTATGAATATCAATACAGGAGTAATTGAAGATGTATGTTCACAAGGGATGGTAATGTTGGTCTAGGGCAATGGTTCCCAGCCTTTTTTTCCAGGTTAACCCAATCAAGCACCTCAAGCTATGACAGCGATACCTTTAGTTTAGTTGTATATGTATTATTATATGTTACTAGTTGTTGGTTGTAAAAGTAAGGGACAGTAGATATCCTTCTATAAGGGAGATACTATAAGGCTGGAGAAGAGAAAATAAACATCTTTAAATTTTATTATAGCCTTATAAATTTTAAGGCTTACTATTAATCAAAAATAATATTTTGTTACATTCCACAAAAACAAACTAAAAGTATAAATGTTTGCTGCTGAATGGTAAACTGATTTTAATGGGAGCATTGGACCTGGATCATGCTGTTAAGTTTCTTTATTCGTGGTTCCTTAGAAAGTGCTACCCTCAAATCACGTTCAGGTTGCAGCAGGTTTCTGTTTTTTTTCTTTTGATGGCAGCCTCCAAGGAGGAGGGGAAGGTGCCAAGTAGAGAAGAAGGGTTGGGGACCAATGAAAGAGAAGAGGAGGGGGACAAGGAAAGAGAAGGATGGTTGAGAGAATAAGAAAGAGGTGGAGACGGAGACAAGGTAAGATGAAAATGAGTAATAAAGAAAGAGGGTAGGTAGTAAGGAAAGCAAAGGGGCAAGGAACAAGGAGGAGGAGGTGTAGACAGGAAGGAAATGGTCAACGGAGGAGTAACAATGAAAAGAGGTGTAATATATTTGCACATCGCAGTAAATAACACGAAGCAGAAAACGAAAAAAGTCAATGATGTACAGCACTTTAAATCTCGCTAAAACAACAACCTTAAAAACCAACCACATACAATACTCCAAATATATAAACAACCGCCAAAAAAACAACCTCAAAAACCAACGAGATAAAATCCTCCAAATCTCTAAACAACCGCCAAAACAACGACCTTTTCAGCCAAGTGACCAGCGCCGCAGAGACGCCAACTTCACAAGAACATACAAATAAAAAAACATCTAATAACACAATGCATGAAATAACAATAAAAACAACACAAACTCACAAAAGGTAAATAAAAAGGAAGGGGAGGAGTAAAGAGAAGGAGAGGAAGGAAGGTGGCAAGGAAATTTTGAAGAGGAGGGGATGTGGGCAAGAAGAAGGAGAGGAGGGGAGGGGGAAAAAGAAGCAGGAGGAGAAGGGGCGTGGAAAGACGGGGAAGGGGGAAGAGGAGCCAGGAAAGGGTGGCAAGGGGGAAGAGGAAAATGTAGGAGGAGAGAGCATGATAAGAGGCACCTCCTCCTTCCCTGACCCCTCTCCTACTCTTTCTCTTCCCTTACCCATCTCTCTTCAAATATGGTGTGGGGTACCATGTGGTTTTAAAAGCCTCAATTATGAACATACCACTGAGTGAGTAATTAAGAATTTCAAAGAAACTAAGACTGAGTGCAACCTATGCAACACATTCGAAATCACTATACAGGTATAAATGCACCAACTTACCAATATGAGACGAACAAATTGCAGACAGGGTTTCCCACTGCGTCATTACAGCTGGAGTGGCTGCCTGGTTGGACGTGGACAGTGATGCTATTCACGTATGAAACGCGTATGGCACTCATAGATATCACCATTAAAATTTAGTTTTTTTAATATACATATATGAATGGATTATACAAGTCGATAAGTAAAAATCCACAAATGCGTTTAAATATTTTTTTCTCTACTACGAGTTCTGCCATATTTTGAATTTTTATCTTTATTTTGAGATTTTGGCGACCCCAGGAAAAGGGTTGGCCGACCTCGGTCTAGGGAATGTCTTCTGGGTTCATGGGCCCAAGATAAATACTTCTTCAGGAGGTTGACCTTTGAGGAAAACTTCATTTTGTGCAAGTAGGAGGTCAAACCATCAAATTCTGGGAGGGTGTAGTGATCGTGTTTTGTCTTCATGATCAGGCATCTGTAATCAACAGACGGACGCAAAGAGCCACTTTTCTTCAGGATGAATTATAAGTATGACAAGCATGGACCTGAGACCTTTTAGCAAAGGCCTATTTCTTTCCTTTTGGCGAATGTTTGTTTAGCGGCTGCCAAATGATTCGGTGCTCGACGCCAGAATTTAGCGACTACTGATAGTATCGTCTTCTTGATTTGGTGATACACACCGTATTTGGAGAGAACCGTGACCATTTGGCAAAGTTCTTGACGGAAAACTTATGTGTATGACATGAGAAGGTAGGCTTAGGCATCCGTGGGTGCCTGATGTTGAGAATAAGGTCGTAGGGCAAGTTTGGAGAGGTGTCGACAAGTATGAATTCGTGTTGACTAATCGACGGTGAGCTACATGAACCAGGAGGTGGAAACGAGAGTCGAAATCCGCACCGAAGATTGGTAATATGATGTCAGTAACGAGAAACTTCCATTTATATTTGCCGCTTCCAAACGATAATACACGGGTATTATAACAATAA